>NC_046373.1:26172575-26472575 GCF_011125445.2 Fundulus heteroclitus | reverse complement strand
TGCTTAACTCCTCTGTAGTTCTCATCCTCTAACCTGATTGGTGTCTCCTAGGTGATGCCCGTCCCACCCTGACAGTGCTGCCCCCCTCCAGTGAGGAGCTGCAGCAGGGGAAGGCCACCCTCATGTGTCTGGCCAACAAGGGCTTCCCCTCAGACTGGAGTCTGTCCTGGAAGGTGGACGACAGCAGCAGCAGCAGCAGCAGCAGCTGGGAGCAGAGCAGGAGCCCCGGGGTGCTGCAGAAGGACGGCCTCTACAGCTGGAGCAGCACCCTGAGGCTCCCTGCAGACCAGTGGAGGAAGGTGGGCTCTGTGACCTGTGAGGCCTCCAAGGGCTCCCAGCCTGCAGTCACACAGACGCTGACCAGAGACCAGTGTTCCCAGTCCTGAGCTCATTCAGGGATTTGCTAAAGATTTATTCTGCTACAGAGCGCTTGCTTTGAAAACTGTCTGTTGGATTTTATCCTCAGAATCTCTGTCATTGGTTCAGAACCTCAACTTCTTTAAAAAAAAGCAATAAAATATAAATCTTGACTCCTGTTTTTTCTTTGAATTCATTCCAATCAAATCATCCATTAATTAGATTATTAAGCTTAATTTGTACCTAGACAAATTTTTCCAGTTTTCTTATGTTATCAACTGAGTCATTGACTTTTTCTATTAAATGTTTAAAGCAGAAAATGCAGAAAACTATCTGCATTTGCATCAGTCTAAGTAAATGATTAAACAGGTAACAGTTTACCGCTTTAAGAATGTGTGACAAACCAACATGGTGATCAGAATTCAAAGTCAACTTTATTTATCATGTCAAACAACGTCGTACTGAAGCTCTTATAAGCCAGAAAACTATTAGACCAAATGCCTCAGTAAAACATTAAAATACACTTTAGAAATCCAGTAACTGATAATAATGAAAAGCAGAAAGCTAAATAAAGACAAAACAAACACAAAACAGGTCTGAAGGTTTTTAAGACAATTATTCAGGTTCAACTCTCATTAAACGTCAAAGTAAACATGAGAGTCTTTACTGAACATCTGAAGGTCTCTACTGACTGAGTGCTGCATGTTTGTAGAGGTAGATTGTTCCACAGAGGAGGAACAGCTGATGATCATTAATTATATTAATATTGGGCCTGAATTGTATTAATTGGTACATCCTGTCTATTAAATAATGTGAAAGATAAAAATATGATAAAAACCAAGTTTTGAGCAGAGACTCTCACCGTGAACCAGGAGCCCCAGGGTTGTCAGCAGCAGAGTCAGTGACATCATCATTGTGTTACTGCTTATTTCCTAGTGGATCTGAAGTTTCTGTTGAAGTCATGTTGTGTCTTTGGGAGAAATTAAGGCTAAAACAATTATATCATTGTTTAAAGAACCTCCAGTCAGAACCTGAGGATATGTGTTCAGCCAAGAGAGCTAAATCTTCATCAGGTTGTTAACAATGTTTTCTTCCAGGTCAAAATTTATCCTCCACATCTACCACTTTTCCCAGGTGAATTAAAATATTCAAACCTAGTAGCTAACACCAAATCTTCCTGAGAAACAAAGAATACATTTTAAAATGAACTCTTCATGTGAAGTATTTGTGAGACAAAACTATCATCTTAAAAGTATTGTTACTCTCTGTGTGTCTGTGTTTAGTGAGCTGTGTCAGAGTCTGCTGTGACATTCAGCTGCAGTTTCTGTTCAGTCTGACTGAGGGAGGTTTTTGTACGACTGTTTTTCACTGTGTGAACACATACTGGCTGTTGATCCAATGAAGACTCTGACAGTAATAAACTGCAGCATCTTCAGCCTGAACTCCACTGATGGTCAGAGTGAAGTCAGTATTTCCAGACTTTGTTCCACTGAAACGATCAGGGACTCCAGACTGACGGGTGTCTGTACATCTAACAATGAGTTTAGGTGCTTCTCCTGGTTTCTGAAGGTACCAGTAGAAGCAGTAAAACGTGCTTGGATTGACTTTACATTTAATAGAGACAGTCTGTCCTGGAACAACAGACTGAGATCCTGGAGTCTGAGTTATAGTGACTTGTCCTGAAGATCCTGAAATATAACAAAAAGATTAGAAAGTTTCTTGGAGAAAAATCTAGCTTAAAGAATTGTTATCACCATCCAGACCAAAGCTGATATTCTAGATATCCTGGGGAACATGGTTACATCTTAAGACAATGATTTCAGCAGAGAGTCTCACCGTGAAGCAGGAGTCCCAGGGTGGTCAGCAGTAGAGTCAGTGACATCATCATTGTGCTGCTGGTGTGTCAGTGGCTCTGAAAGGCCTGGACAGCCACTGATCAACACTGACCTCTTAACAGCTGGGAGCAGAGAGGCAGGACACATATGCAAACACACAGAGTCAGTCACATGGAGCTCAGCTCTACGTGTCATTTTGTTCTCTTCTAATGAGCAAACACAGAGTCTATGGAAATGCTCTGAATGACTCCAGCAGGGACTGATTTAAATGTGATGCTCTACAATTCAGAATGTCTCCTTTTCACTGCTGAAAATTTTCTTTTTATTTTATTCATATAGCGCTAATTCACAACAAATTTCACTTTACAAAGTGAAATTGGTCATCCAGATTGGTCAAAAAGTTTCTCTCTAAGGAAACCCAGCAGGTTGCATCAAGTCTCTCCAAGCAGCATTCACTCCTCCTGAAAGAGCGTAGAGCCACAGTGGACAGTCGTCTGCATTGTTGATGGCTTTGCAGCAATCCCTCATACTGAGCATGCATTAAGCGACAGCGGAGAGGAAAACTCCCCTTTAACAATGAGGAAAACCTCCAGCAGAACCAGTTCTGTATGAACACTCATCTGCCTCCACCCACGTGGCGTTAGAGAAGACAGAGCAGAGACACAGAAAGCACAGAAGCTCACACTGATCCAGGAATCCTTTCTATGTTACATCTGTCAGGTAGATATTAATCTCCAGCTCTTGCTACATGTCAGGATATTTCCTCCAACCTGATGAGAGAGTAGCACTACAATTAAGCTCTGAGTTTATCACACTACTGAATACTTTAAGTCTGAAGTTATTTTAATGCATCTAGGAAGTTTATTTGTAGTTGAAAATAACACCGGTGCCTCTTAAAAGACAATGAGACAATGTTTTCTTTCAACATGATTTCATGGAAATGAATTCTACTATTTTTAATTATCAATGGAGAAAAACATTTATTAGCTCTACAGCAATCTTTTCCTTCCTATAATTGATGACCATCTTTTTTCGTGTCTGCACTGGTATTTTGATGATTTATTTTTGGTGATGGGCTCCAAGTCTTCCATCTCAGAAAGCATGTTGGTCATCGCCCTAATCTTTAGCTCTCTTCTCAGTTTTTATATCAGAATCAAGTCAGGATTATGGCTTTACTTTAAATTAAAATCTATCACTGGTATAAGAGTCGTATCTATCCAAGAAAAACAATAATGAAGGTTTCTTTGTGTTTTTCTGATTAAATATGATGAGCTTTATAATGTTTAAAAAGGTTGTAAGGGTGGTTGATTTTTGACAATATTTTTTTGGGGGGGAAAAAGATGTGTCTTGATTGATTTTATTTAATTCAGTTCTCCTAAAAACTAGAAAAATTCAAACCACTGAAAATACTTTAAAAATGAAACGTTAACACCAGAAGATGTTTGACAAATATTTGAAAGTTCAGAACAAACCTATGATCAACATCAATATAAGCATAATTTGAGCATTTTTAGGACAAGATTACAAGAAGCTGTGAAAAAATATTTTGAAAAAATTTGGAATTTTCAAAATCGGAAAATCTTTTACAAAATGCAGCCAAAAGCTAAAAATCAACATGAGATTTGACTGAAAACCTCTTCAATGATGTTGTCATTAAATGGGTCATGGTGACGTTGTTTAGTAAAGTTCTTCCTTCAAGATAGACTTCAAAATTGTCTCTCATTTATATACCATTTGTAATTAATGCAAATTTACTGAATTAAAAGGGATCTATTTAATTAGAGATTTATTAATGACCACAGATTATTTATATTAATCTTGGTCAAATGTTGTTCATTTTGGGATAAACTTCTATATTGATACAAACCTTTGATAATCTGTGAAAATCAGGTTAAAAAGTAGTCAAATTTTTATAGATTTATTGCTGTGTCATAGTGTTTAAACATAATCAATGGCAGATTTAATCAAAAATAACTTCAACATCATGTCTTTATAAACAAAGCAATAACAAAATGTCACGTTCTCGTGTGTTTGCATTCAGTCAGCTTCACCAGTCATCAGTTGTGTTTCTATTCAGTCTGAATGAGTTAGTTCATTGATTGTTTTCCACTGTGTGAGCACAACTTGGCTGTTGAAAGTGTCGCTCTGACAGAATCTCAGCCTGAACTTTATTGATGGTCAGAGTGAAGTCAGAGTTTGATCTACTGCCTATGAAACCATTTAGAGTCCCTGAAACTCTGCTGTTGGCCACATAATGAGCTGCTGGATAGTTTAATTCAATTTGTGTTCTAACCAAGCTGTTTACTTTCCAATACCTGGCTCTTATAAAGTTTTTAATCATCATTTCTATTAGAACCTAGTTGGGTATTGAGGACAAAGTAAAGCTAAAACAATTATATCACTGTTTAAATAAACTCCAACCAGAACGTTAGGATATGTGTTCAGCCAAGAGAGAGAAATGTTTATCAGGTTGGTAAAAATTATTTCTTCCACATGGACCTAAATGTTGAAATTTGATTCCAATCTTTGGTCACATTTTATCTTCCATAAAAAAGTGGTTTAGGTTTTTGTTTGTACTTTTCTGGACTGATTAGATTCCACCCAATCAGCTCAGTCTGCTCAGTCACCTACATGCCACCACTCTGCACCTAATCAGCTCCACCTGCTGCTGCCACTAATTACCTCAAGTCATGCCACCTGCTTCTCTCCCTACATAAACCTGCTTCAGTCAAGCTTCCAGTTGCAGAACGTCTCATCTGGTCATGATCTTCTAGTGCTTTGCTGGTTTGCTTAAATCTGGTTAGTCTGGTTCTGTTTGCCTGCCTTATCTACGGCAACTCAAATTCTGAAATAAACCTTTTAAACTCAGTGTCTGGTTTGAATATTGGGTTTGTACTTGCAATCATTACAAAACTTTAATTTAAATTTTTTTTTTATTGTGAAACTATCAATAAATTTAAATGTAAACTATTCATGTGAATGTAATTTTTAGTAAAAACTATCTCCATAAAATTATTGTTACTCTGTGTGTGTCTGTGTTTAGTGAGCTGTGTCAGAGTCTGCTGTGACATTCAGCTGCAGTTTCTGTTCAGTCTGACTGAGGGAGGTTTTTGTACGACTGTTTTTCACTGTGTGAACACCCACTGGCTGTTGATCTTATGAAGACTCTGACAGTAATAAACTGCAGCATCTTCAGCCTGAACTCCACTGATGGTCAGAGTGAAGTCAGAGTTTGATCCACTGCCTGTAAAACGACTTGGAGTCCCTGATGCTCGAGTGCTGGCATAATAAATGAGCAGCTTAGGAGTTTGTCCATCTTTCTGTTGATACCAGGCTAGACGGTGGTTGCTGTTGTAAACACGAACATCCTGACTGGTCCTACAGGGGATCCTGGCAGATCCTCCCAGATCAGCTGTCACTGCTGCAGGCTGAGTCACTGTGACCTGACCTCTGGACTCTGAGGACACAGAGACAAAAACATAAAGCAGCTTGATGGTTTTGTGGGCTTCATTTCAGAGGGACAGATGTTGATAGAGGAGAGGAGTTTGATCCTCTGGACTTTACCTGTGAAGCAGCAGCAGAGGAGAGTCCAGATGAGGACGCAGATCAAAGTCATGTTTTTGATGAGGAGGATTTCTGTGTCTTCTGTTGTGATGAAGGACAGCTGTCAGTCCTCCAGTGTTCAACTCTCAGGACTATAAACTCTCCCAGAGCACTGGAGCATGGTGCTGCTGATGCAAAGTGCCTCTCTATGGAAATGCTTTGTCTGAGTCCAACAGGTACACAGATCAATATTATGTTCATCGTGATCTATAAATAAATCCCTTCATTGTGCTAAGAAATATTTTTAGCATTTGAATTCAGATTTATTTTTAATCCTGAAATACCTTCCACTTTAGCTAGTTCTCATTTTGCTAAACTATTCACAGTTTTTCACTATTAGCAATGATTAGAAAAGTTCGATAATTTGTTTGGGTCAGTGTTTATTTTATCTATTTATATTAGAGTCACTTCATCCATCCATCCATCCATTCATCCATCCATTGTCTTCCCCTTATCTGGGGTCAGGTCGCGGGGGCAGCAGCTTCAGTAGGGAGGCCCAGACGTCCCTCTCCTCCCCGGATGACTGAGCTCCTCACCTTATCTCTAAGGGAGAGCCCAGACGCACTACGGAGAAAACTCATTTCGTCCACTCATATCCAGAATCTCGTTCTTGCGGTCACGACCCAAATCTCATGACCATAGGGTCATGACTACAGGGTAGGAACGTAGATCAACTAGTAAACCGAGAGCTTTGCCTTTTGGCTCAGGTCTCTCTTTACTACAACGAACCAGTACAGCGCCCGCTTCACAGCAGACGCCGCACCAATCCAGTCAATCTCCGAATCTATCTTCCCCTCATTCGTGAATAAGACCCGGGATACTTAAACTCCTCCAGTTGGTGGAGAACATTTATATTAGAGTGTTTAATCATTACATTAATTTATCTATATCATCACTATCTTCATCTTCTGATACAATCCTGCCTATTTTTTTGTTAAAGAGTGTGATGCTCAACATCCTATCATGTTTTGTCCTTAAATGGTCCTGTTATAATGGTTCACCAGTAACACTTGTCTGTTGTTATATGTGTATATGTTTCTATATGTATATGTATTCCATCCATCCATCCATTTTCTTACTCGCTTTATCCCTCATGGGGTCGCGAGGGTTGCTGGTGCCTATCTCCGGCATTTCAAAGGGCGAGAAGCGAAGTACACCCTGGACAGGTCGGCAGTCTGTCGCAGATGTTCCAACTAATGTTTTGTATTTATTGTAATGTAGCATTGTATATAATTGATCATAATTCACTCTCGGTGGTGTCAAAAGTACACACATTTGTTAATTAAGTAGAAGGATAGATACTGCACTGATTAGTTCTACATGTGGCCCAAGACACAACATAATCATTAACCCATCAGTCAAAGACAAAGTCACTCAAGGAGCATGTTCTCTCTCAAACTTTATTGGAATTCAATTCCAAACAGAGGTAGTATTCAAGCCTGCAGAACTGCCAGAACATAAATGTGCGAGTTCCAATCAATACCTAAGGTAAACTATACCCTTTGGTGCAAAAACATTATATGTAGTTTGTGGAGAGAGAGAGAGAGAGAGAGATAAGAGAGAGGAGAGAGAGAGAGAGAGAGAGAGAGAGAGAGAGAGAGAGAGAGAGAGAGAGGAGAGAGAGAGAGAGAGAGAGAGAGAGAGAGAGAGAGAGAGAGAGAGAGAGAGAGAGAGAGAGAGAATAGCTATAGAATAGCTAACCAATGAGTGATTGCGTTATATGACTCATCCAATTACACTAGTTCTTACTAGGTGTGGATGGCGCCAATGATCTGCATTGGATGGCGCAAATTACGTGAAATAAATATTTATAAATTTTAAACTGAAGCCAAGAGTAACGAGTAACGTTTGTTTTAAAAATGTAAGGAATAGAAAGTACAGATACTTGTGTGGAAATGTAATGAGTAGAAGTCAGAAGTAGGAAGAAAAATAAGTAATGGAGTAAAGTATAGATACCTAAAAAGTGTACTTAAGTACAGTAACGAAGTATTTGTACTTTGTAACTTGACACCTCACTCTTGATAGTTCACAAGTATATATGTCTAAATGAAAAGAAAGAAAGACATGGCACCTGTGTTTTGCTTGCAGCTCTCTTTATATTTTTTATGACAGCTACAATATTCTATTGAACTGAAATCTAAAACGTGACCCAACTCATATTCACCCTATTTGTTTGAATTATCAAGAAGTTAGTAAAAAAAGTTATTTTGACAGGTAATATTATTTTCAGGATTTATTTATATTAATGTATCAATGATACTGCACTGCACCGTGCTTTCTGATAGGATTCACGTCTCAGACTAACTGTCCAGGCTTAACTTTTAGTCTGTGACAGAAACAAAGGAGTCATGGCTAACCACTGCCCCCTTGTGGCCATATAAGGGATGACATGCAGTTGATTTTAAAGATTTAAAACTTTTCTAAAATGGCAGAAACAGATGAAATATGGCATTGATAGAAAAACAACTCTCCCAAGGATGGTGGTCAACTCATGAGGGTTGGGTCCACAGAGCTGGATAAAGTCCTGCAAGACAGTGAAGAAATGGGCAAAACTGAGCAAACAAAGAAGAAATTAAAGCAAACTAACAATAACAATTTTAATTCAGAATCTGTTCAGTGTCCTTCAGTTACTGCTTGCAACTTTAAGCTCTAAATACCCAAAAGCCCCGTTTTGGTTTGCTCTACTTTATGTTTTTCATTCACTGATTTTGTAGTTTAATTGCACATTTTGAACAATTCATCTCTGTTGGTGGAGTTAACTAACCCAGAGAGAAACATGGCTTTTTATGGGCTTGATGTGTGTTAAAACCTTTGACTTCTGTTGCTCTCTGTTGGAGCTAAAGATTCTCTTTAAAGAAAAGAACTCTGGGCCAAGGAGTAAGTCTGCAGGTGTTTGTTCCTTTTTCAAACATCCAGCATGTATGAGCCACCATCCTGCATGGGTTAGGCACACAGAACCCATCAGGAGCTCAGGATGGTGCTCTGGCTGCAATCTAGCATCAGGATGGGCCTGCAGAAGATGGTGAAGGAGGTGAGGAGGTCATTGATGGAAAGGATGGGGCTCTGGGAACCCCATATTCAAGCTAGATACATAGTTTGCTTTTAAAATGTTTATTTTAAATAGAGAGAAGGTGAAGAGTGGTAGAATGAGGCAGGAGGAAGTAGGCAGAGGATGAGGTGCAATGACTTATGGGTAATTAGGGGCAGCAGCAGGTGGAGCTGATTAGGTGCAGAGTGGTGGCTGGAATGGTGACTGGGAAGGCTGGAGCCTGGAGAAATAATCAGTCCAGAATAGTCCACAAAAACAAGAAAAACAAGACAACTGAGCTTTAACTGTCTCCAAATGAGCTCTGCTGTCCTGCTCACTAAGTTGACCAGATAACTTTTTATTATTCAGACAAAGTCAGAGCGACAGTGAGTGTGAAAAAGAGGTGAAGAAACGTGTCCAAGAGGTTAGAACGGGTGGAGAAAAGGCATCAGGTGTGCTGTGTGATAAAAGAGCGTCAGTGAGAATGAAAGGAAAGGTGTAGAAGACGGTGGTGAGACCAGAGGTGTTGTCTGGTTTAGAGACAGAGGCACTGAGGAAGAGACAGGAGGCAGAGCTGGAGGTAGCAGAGATGAAGATGTTGAGGTTCTCTTGGGGAGTGAAGAGGATGGATAGGATCAGGAATGAGTTCACCAGAGGGACAGCTGATGTTAGATGATTTGGAAATGAAGCCAGAGAGGCCAGACTGAGATGGTTTGGACATGTACAGAGGAGGGATAGTGAGTATGTTGGTAGAAGGATGATGAGGCTGGAACAGCCAGGCAGGAGGTCTAGAGGAAGACCAAAGAGGAGATTTATGGATGGAGTGAAAGAAGGCGTGAAGGAAGGTGGTGTGAGAGAAGAAGAGGCAGAAGAAAGAGTTAGATGGAGACAGATGACTCACTGTGGGGACATCTGAGTGGAAAAAAATTTGAGAAAAAGAAGATTTTTTAAGATTTAACACGTTTTCTACTATTAACATGAGCTTTTAGGACACTAAACTTATTCTGTTTTATATATGTATGTATTGTGTGTCTCTGTAATTTAAAGATTTAATCTTTTGTAAATCAGAACTTATAAAAGTCAGAGAGCATTTTCACTTGTTCAATAAATCACATACAGCTTCATCTGTGAATGTAATAAAACACGATGAGCCCAAACTTCTAGTTGACCAATACAATCTGGATTTTTCTTTCTGTTACATCAATGTTGAAAATTAGTTCAAAGGCCAAATATGTTGTTGATCTGTTTTCATGATTTGTTATGAAACATGTTTGATGTCATTGAAGGACTGAAGATGTGAAAAGTCAGCTTGGTGTGAAGTTGAGCATGTTTACAGAGTTCATCACATTTAATCCTGACATGTTTCCTCCATGTTTTCAGTTTATTCTCACACTGTTTCAGGAATGTTTGTAATGTGATTCATTAATTTTTGATCACAGTAAATAGTTTACTCACTGCGATATAAATATAGTGTCTGCTGTATAATGAGTTTTAAACAAATGTGAGGCAGAGTGGAGAAAAAAGTAAAATATGTTAAAATCATTTCAGTTTAGAAGTTTAAAAACAACATAATTTTATGTTTCTGTGACAAAAGCTCTGAGGTTGAAGGATCAAAACCAGAAGGTGTGTTTTAGTTTGTTCACTGAACAGAATCAGTCTCTGCAGCTGCAGTTCAGTTTCTGTTCAGCCTGACTGACGGAGGTTTTTGTACGACTGTTTTTCACTGTGTGCGTGGCCACTCACTACCAATGTTATGAAGACTCTGACAGTAGTAAACTGCAGCATCTTCAGCCTGAACTCTACTGATGGTCAGAGTGAAGTCAGAGTTTGATCCACTGCCTGTAAAACGACTTGGAGTCCCTGATGCTCGAGAGCTGGCATAATAAATGAGCAGCTTAGGAGTTTGTCCATCTTTCTGTTGATACCAGGCTAAATGGTCAGAGTTAAAAACATCCTGACTGGTCCTACAGGGGATCCTGGCAGATCCTCCCAGATCAGCTGTCACTGCTGCAGGCTGAGTCACTGTGACCTGACCTCTGGACTCTGAGGACACAGAGACAAAAACATAAAGCAGCTTGATGGTTTTGTGGGCTTCATTTCAAAGGGACAGATGTTGATAGAGGAGAGGAGTTTGATCCTCTGGACTTTACCTGTGAAGCAGCAGCAGAGGAGAGTCCAGATGAGGACGCAGATCAAAGTCATGTTTTTGATGAGGAGGATTTCTGTGTCTTCTGTTGTCATGAAGGACAGCTGTCAGTCCTCCAGTGTTCAACTCTCAGGACTATAAACTCTCCCAGAGCACTGGAGCATGGTGCTGCTGATGCAAAGTGCCTCTCTATGGAAATGCTCTGTAGTGATTCCTGTAGGAGCTGGGATCAATTTCTTTCAGCTGTTAAAAATCAAAAACTGATCAGACATGGAAGTTTAGCTTTTTCATGGTGAATAATGATTTTACCAAGTGTAACAATTCTTTAAGGTGACAGTGATGCAGGAGGAAGCAATTTGTGACCTGAAAGCCGTAATTGAACGGCAAACTTTAAAGGTCTGCCCCCTCTTCTCGTCCATTGACTGCTGGAGTTAGGCACCCAGCTAGAAAGTCGATGGACAGGTAGATAAGTATAAATCATTTTCAAAATGCCTTTTTTATTTATATATAAACAAAATTAGATGACTGGTTGGTGGACAAAGTCTTAGCCCACAGACACACAGTGGCCTTAGAGCTCATACTGAGGAAATATCACTTTGGTTGGTAAACCCACATTTTAGACTTTAGACAACTAATTTGAAAAGTTTATCAGCTGTAATTATTAAATGAATGTACCAAAGTTTAATATTTTCCTCTTTCTAAAAGTTTCTCATCCTCCATAAATTGTTTGTGTCAGAGTCAGAGAACCGTGTCTCTAACAGTCAGAGGTTTTTGTACGACGGCTCCATCAGTTTGTATCACTGTGGTACACGTTTGGTGGAGGAACCAGACTGGATGTTAACTGTAAGTACAACCAACTTAAATTAAACTAAATTAAATATCACTGTAATGTTGAGTTTTAAAGGGTTTTTCTCAGAGGAAAAACACTTCTGTTTGGGTTTAGTTAGTTTTTATTTTTCTAAGTTGCCATGTTTAATGGAAACTCTGTAATGTCTGAGTTGGACTAATGAGTCTTAACACTGAAAGAAATACTATTGAAAAGAAAAATGAAAAAGTATAAAAAGAAATACTGAAAAAGTATAAAAAATTATAATCAGAAAACCCTACATGTTAAATATAATGTTATTTAAAACTTAGCAATATGAAGTTCTCGTATTTTTATTTTTTATACATTTATATAGTCATATTTTATAGTGGACTATATGCTGAGCCACATTATCAGTGTCACTGTGTGGAATGTGATCTGTGGCTCATGTATATTATTGATTATCAATTATTCATTTTCTCTCATGTTTTGATGACAGTTTCGGAAAAGAAAATGTCTGAAAACTAGTTTTTTTTTTCAAGAAAGTATTTTTTATCAGGGAAATAAACGTAGGGTGTAACATTCAGGTAACGGCACATATCTCTTAAAAACAATAGAAAAAAATAAATATCAAGTGGTTTTAGAAGATTAGTCCCGATTTTGAAATTTTAACAAGTTTAATGAGAAAACATGAAAGGAATTAGAAATGTCAGTTTTTATGTGTGGTACTGAAACCTGTCTGTTGCTGTGGTTGAGCAGTGATGCATGTGTGTTACCATGGTTACAAGATCCAGAGCAGGAAGTGAAACCTGGAGGACTTTAATCTAGACATTGCAATGTGTTTCTTTCTCTCTGCAGTGGGTGAACGCCGTCCCACCCTGACAGTGCTGCCCCCCTCCAGTGAGGAGCTGCAGCAGGGGAAGGCCACCCTCATGTGTCTGGCCAACAAGGGCTTCCCCTCAGACTGGAGTCTGTCCTGGAAGGTGGACGACAGCAGCAGCAGCAGCAGCAGCTGGGAGCAGAGCAGGAGCCCCGGGGTGCTGCAGAAGGACGGCCTCTACAGCTGGAGCAGCACCCTGAGGCTCCCTGCAGACCAGTGGAGGAAGGTGGGCTCTGTGACCTGTGAGGCCTCCAAGGGCTCCCAGCCTGCAGTCACACAGACGCTGACCAGAGACCAGTGTTCCCAGTCCTGAGCTCATTCATGGATTTTCTAAAGATGTATTCTGCTACAGATCGCTCGCTTTAAAAACTGTTTGTTGTTGGAGTTTATCTTTAGAATTTTTGTTATTTGTTGCTCAACTCCTTTAAATAAAAACAATAAAATATAAATCATCTCTCCTGCTTTGCCTTTGAATTCATTTCAATCAAATCATCCATTAATGAGATTATTAAGCTTAATTGGTACCTAGTCAAAGATAACAAAGAATTGACTCTTCTTTAATTAAAGAGGTGCAAGAACATCTGGTGAGGCTGATATATTCCTCAAAACAATTTTCTTTTTTTATCAGTTTTGTCAGTGTGTAGTGTAAGTATTGTAATAATAAATAATATTGTATGTAGTTTTTATAAATACATTTATATTTTACATTTGCATTTTAATTTAACATTCATCACATGATAAAACAGGTATTTATTAGATAATTATCAGGCCACGTTTTCTCCAGTTTTCTTATGTTATCAACTGAGTCATCTGAGTTTCTCTATTAAAGATTTAAAGCAGAAAATACAGAAAACTATCTGCATTTGACTCAGTCTAAGTAAATGATTAAACTGGTAACAGTTTAGTGCTTTGTTAAGAATGAGTGACAAACCAACATGTTGATCAGAATTCAAAGTCAACTTTATTTATCATGTGAAACAACGTCGTACTGAAGCTCTTTTAAGCCAGACAACTGTTAGACCAAACGCCTCAGTAAAACATTAAAATAGGCTTTAGCAATCCATTAATTGGTGATAATGTAAAGCAGAAAGCTAAATAAAGACAAAACAAACACAAAACAGGTCTGAAGGTTTTTAACACAATTATTCAGGTTCAACTCTCATTAAACTACAAAGTAAACATGAGAGTCTTCAATGAACATCTGAAGGTCTCTACTGACTGAGTGCTGCATGTTTGTAGAGGTAGATTGTTCCACAGAGGAGGAACAGCTGATGCTCATTAATTATATTAATATTGGACCTGAATTATATTAATCTGTAGATATTGTCTATTAAATAATGTGAAAGATAAAAATATGATAAAAAGCAAGTTTTGAGCAGAGACTCTCACCATGAACCAGGAGCCCCAGGGTGGTCAGCAGTAGAGTCAGTGACATCATCATTGTGCTGCTGTTTTCTTAGTGGATCTGAAGTTTTTCTTAAAGTCATGTTGTGTCTTTGGGAGAAATTAAGGCTAAAAAAAATTATATCATTGTTTAAAGAAACTCCAGTCAGAACCCGAGGACATGTGATCAGCCAAGTGAGCTAAATCTTCATCAGGTTGTTAACAATGCTTTCTTCCAGGTCAAAATGTATCCTCCACATCTACCACTTTTTCCAGGTGAATAAAAATATTCAAACCTAGTAGATAACACCAAATCTTCCTGAGAAACACAGAATACATTTCAAAATGAACTCTTCATGTGAAGTATTTGTGAGACAAAACTATCATCTTAAAAGTATTGTTACTCTCTGTGTGTCTGTGTTTAGTGAGCTGTGTCAGAGTCTGCTGTGACATTCAGCTGCAGTTTCTGTTCAGTCTGACTGAGGGAGGTTTTTGTACGACTGTTTTTCACTGTGTGAACACCGACTGACTGCTGATGACATTAAGACTCTGACAGTAATAAACTGCAGCATCTTCAGCCTGAACTCCACTGATGGTCAGAGTATAGTCAGAGTCTCCAGACTTTGTTCCACTGAAACGATCAGGGACTCCAGACTGACGGGTGTCTGCACATGTAATAATGAGTTTAGGTGCTTCTCCTGATTTCTGAAGGTACCAGCTGAAGCAGTAAAACGTGCTTGGATTGACTTTACATTTAATAGAGACAGTCTGTCCTGGAACAACAGACTGAGATCCTGGAGTCTGAGTTATAGTGACTTGTCCTGAAGATCCTAAAATATAAAAAAAGATTAGAAAGTTTCCTGGATAAAAATCAGGCTTGAAGAATTGTTATCACCGTCTAGACCAAAGCTGATATTCTAGATATCCTGGGGAACATGGTTCCATCTTAACAATGATTTCAGCAGAGAGTCTCACCGTGAACCAGGAGCCCCAGGGTGGTCAGCAGTAGAGTCAGTGACATCATCATTGTGCTGCTGGTGTGTCAGTGGCTCTGAAAGGCCTGGACAGCCACTGATCAACACTGACCTCTTAACAGCTGGGAGCAGAGAGGCAGGACACATATGCAAACACACAGAGTCAGTCACATGGAGCTCAGCTCTACGTGTCATTTTGTTCTCTTCTAATGAGCAAACACAGAGTCTATGGAAATGCTCTGAATGACTCCAGCAGGGACTGATTTAAATGTGATGCTCTACAATTCAGAATGTCTCCTTTTCACTGCTGAAAATTTTCTTTTTATTTTATTCATATAGCGCTAATTCACAACAAATTTCACTTTACAAAGTGAAATTGGTCATCCAGATTGGTCAAAAAGTTTCTCTCTAAGGAAACCCAGCAGGTTGCATCAAGTCTCTCCAAGCAGCATTCACTCCTCCTGAAAGAGCGTAGAGCCACAGTGAACAGTCGTCTGCATTGTTGATGGCTTTGCAGCAATCCCTCATACTGGGCATGAAGTGATGGTGGAGAGGAAAACTCCCCTTTAACAGGGAGGAGAACCTCCAGCAGAACCAGAACCAGGCTCAGTGTGAACGCTCATCTGCCTCGACCCACGTGGCGTTAGAGAAGACAGAGCAGAGGCACAGAAAGCACAGAAGCTCACATTGATCCAGGAATCCTTTCTATGTTACATGTCTCAGGTAGATATTAATCTTCAGCTCTTGCTACATGTCAGGATATTTCCTCCAACCTGATGAGAGAATAGCACTATAATTAAGCTCTGAGTTTATCACACTGCTGAATAATTTCAGTCTGAAGTTATTTTAATGCTGACAAGATGTTTATTTGTAGTTGAAAATAAAACACTGGTGCCTCTTAAAAGACAATGAGACAATGTTTTCTTTCAACATAATTTCATGGAAATGAATTATACTATTTTTAATTATCAATGGAGAAAAACATTTATTAGCTCTACAGCAATCTTTTCCTTCCTATAATTGATGACCATCTTTTTTCGTGTCTGCACTGGTATTTTGATGATTTATTTTTGGTGAAACTCCAAGTCTTCCATCTCAGAAAGCATGTTGGCCATCACCCTAATCTTTAGCTCTCTTCTCAGTTTTTATATCAGAATCAAGTCAGGATTATGGCTTTACTTTAAATTAAAATCTATCACTGGTATAAGAGTCGTATCTATCCAAGAAAAACAATAATGAAGGTTTCTTTGTGTTTTTTTTTTGATTAAATATGATGAGCTTTATAATGTTTAAACAGGTTGTAAGGGTGGTTGATTTTTGACAATATTTTTTGGGGAAAAAAAGATGTTTCCTGATGGATTTTATATTATTCAGTTCTCCTAAAAACATGAAAAATTCAAACCAATGAAAATACTTTAAAAATGAAACGTTAACATCAGAAGATGTTTGACAAATATTTGAAAGTTCAGAACAAACCTATGATCAACATCAATATAAGCATAATTTTAGCATTTTTTTACGACAAGATTACAAGAAGCTGTGAAACATTATTTGGAAAAAAATAGGAATTTTCAAAATCGGAAAATCTTTTACAAAATGCAGCCAAAAGCTGAAAATCAATATGAGATTTGACTGAAAGCCTCTTCAATGATGTTGTCATTAAATGGGTCATGGTGGTGTTTAATAAACTTCTTCTTTCAAGATGGACTTCAAAATTGTCTTTCATTTATATACCATTTGTAATTAATGCAAATTTACTGAATTAAAATGGATCTATTTAATTAGAGATTTATTAATGACCACAGATTATTTATATTAATCTTGGTCAAATGTTGTTCATTTTGGGATAAACTTCTATATTGATACAAACCTTTGATATTCTGGTTAAAAACTATTCTAAGTGTTATAGATTTATTGCTGTGTCATAGTGTTTAAACATAATCATTGGCAGATTTAATCAAAAATAACTTCAACACCATGTCTTTATAAATAAAGCAATATCAAAATGTCATGTTCTCATGTGTTTGCATTCAGTCAGCTTCACCAGTCATCAGTTGTGTTTCTATTCAGTCTGAATGAGTTAGTTCATTGATTGTTTTCCACTGTGTGAACACAACTTGGCTGTTGAAAGTGTCGCTCTGACAGAATCTTCAGCCTGAACTTTATTGATGGTCAGAGTGAAGTCAGAGTTTGATCTACTGCCTATGAAACCATTTAGAGTCCCTGAAACTCTGCTGTTGGCCACATAATGAGCTGCTGGATAGTTTAATTCAATTTGTGTTCTAACCAAGCTGTTCAATGTCCAATATTTGGCTCTTATAAAGTTTTTAATCAACATTTCTATTAGAACCTAGTTGTGTATTGAGGACACATAAAAGCTAAAACAGTTGTATCGCTGTTTAAAGAAACTCCAACCAGAACGTTAGCATATGTGTTCAGCCAAGAGAGATATTTGTTTATCAGTTTGTTAGAAATGTTTTCTTCCACATGGATCTAAATGTTGACATTTGATTCTAATCTTTGGTCAAATTTTATCTTCCACAAAAAAGTGTCATGATTTAGGTTTTTGTTTGTACTTTTCTGGACTGATTAGATTCCACCCAATCAGCTCAGTCTGCTCAGTCACCTACATGCCACCACTCTGCACCTAATCAGCTCCACCTGCTGCTGCCACTAATTACCTCAAGTCATGCCACCTGCTTCTCTCCCTACATAAACCTGCTTCAGTCAAGCTTCCAGTGCCAGAACCTCTCATCAGGTGATGCTCTGCTAGTGCTTTGCCTGTGTTACCGGCCTCAGACCTAGGGGAAATCTGGGCCGGCACAAGCGATACACAGGCAGGATGCGCTGTGGATCTGTGAATGATGAGGAACGGACACGTTAATACGTTGTGCCTGGCTCTGCTGGCAGCGGTTTTATTATAGATTGCGCATGCACGGGCAGAGACTACAGAAGTTTCCTCGTTTGTTCATTCACTCACAGTAGCGCCCTCTACTGACTAGGTGGTCATCGACATGAATCAGTTAATGTTAGAAAGTTGTTCTAATCATCTTAAAATAAAATAATCTTTTCAAAAATGGGGGTGTCTGTTTTAGTAAAACATTAATTCTAGACCCACTATACCTGCAGCTGGTAAGTCTGGTTCTGTTTGTATGCCTCATCTACCACAACTCAATCTCTAAAATAAACCTTTCAAACATAACTCAGTGTCTGGTTTGAATATTGGGTTTGTACTTGCAATCATTACATTATGTTAATTTAAGATTTTTTTGTGAAACCTGCAATACATTTCAATGTACACTTTTCACGTGAATGTATTTGTGAGTAAAAACTATCTCCATCAAATGTTGTTACTCTGTGTGTGTCTGTGTTTAGTGAGCTGTGTCAGAGTCTGCTGTGACATTCAGCTGCAGTTTCTGTTCAGTCTGACTGAGGGAGGTTTTTGTACGACTGTTTTTAACTGTGTGAACACAGCCTGAGTGTTGATGCGATGAAAACTCTGACAGTAGTAAACTGCAGCATCTTCAGCCTGAACTCCACTGATGGTCAGAGTGAAGTCAGAGTTTGATCCACTGCCTGTAAAACGACTTGGAGTCCCTGATGCTCGAGTGCTGGCATCGTAAATGAGCCGCTTAGGAGGTTGTCCATCTTTCTGTTGATACCAGGATAAAAGGTGGTATTTGCTGTCGTAAACACGAACATCCTGACTGGTCCTACAGGGGATCCCGGCAGATCCTCCCAGATCAGCTGTCACTGCTGCAGGCTGAGTCACTGTGACCTGACCTCTGGACTCTGAGGGCACAGAGACAAAAACATAAAGCAGCTTGATGGTTTTGTGGGCTTCATTTCAGAGGGACAGATGTTGATAGAGGAGAGGAGTTTGATCCTCTGGACTTTACCTGTGAAGCAGCAGCAGAGGAGAGTCCAGATGAGGACGCAGATCAAAGTCATGTTTTTGATGAGGAGGATTTCTGTGTCTTCTGTTGTGATGAAGGACAGCTGTCAGTCCTCCAGTGTTCAACTCTCAGGACTATAAACTCTCCCAGAGCACTGGAGCATGGTGCTGCTGATGCAAAGTGCCTCTCTATGGAAATGTTCTGTAGTGATTCCTGTAGGAACTGGGATCAATTTCTTTCAGCTGATGAAAATCAAAAACTGATCAGACATGGAAGTTTAGATTTTTCATGGTGAATAATGAATTTACCAAGAGTAACAATTCTTTAAGGTGGCAGTGATGCAGGAAGAAGCAGTTTGTGACCTGAAAGCTGTAATTGAACGGCGACCTTTTAAAGTTGGCCCCCGCTTCTCGTCCATCGACTGCTGGAGTTAGGCACCCTGCTAGAAAGTCTATGGACAGGTGGATAAGTATAAATATAAGTATAAATAATTTTCAACATGCCTTTTTTATTAATATATAACCAAAATTAGATGACTGGTTGGTGGACAAAGTCTTCGCCCACAGACACACAGTGGCCTTAGAGCTCATACTGAGGAAATATCACTTTGGTTGGTAAACCCACATTTTAGACATTTAGACTTTAGATGACTAATTTGAAAAGTTTATCAGCTGTAATTATTAAATGAATGTACCAAAGTTTAATCTTTTTCTCTTTCAAAAAGTTTCTCATCCTCCATAAATTGTTTGTGTCAGAGTCAGAGAACCGTGTCTCTAACAGTCAGAGGTTTTTGTACGGCGGCTCCATCAGTTTGTATCACTGTGGTACACGTTTGGTGGAGGAACCAGACTGGATGTTAACTGTAAGTACAACAAACTTAAATTAAATTAACTATTCCTGTAATCTTGAGTTTTAAAGGATTTTTCCTCTGAGGTAAAACACTTCTGTTTGGGTTTAGTTAGGTTTTACTTTTCTAAGTTGCCGTGTTTAATGGAAACTCGGTAATGTCTGAGTTGGACTAATAAGATTAGTCTTAACTCTGGAAAAATACTCTTACTTAAAAAAGACAAAGAAAATCTGCTTAATGTGATAAGTATAAAATTAATAATCAGAAAACCCTACATTTTAAATAAAATGTTAATTTAAAACTTAGCATTATAAAGTTTTCCAATTTAAATTTTTACATTTATATAGTCATATTTATAGTTTTTATAGAACAAGCATAGCTCAAAGTTTTCAGTTTTTTCTCAAAGGTTTTCTTATTTCTACGTATCGTTAACAAGCGGTGTGGACTATATGCTGAGCTACATTATCAATGTCACTGTGAGGAATGTGATCTCTGGCTCATCTATATTATTTATTATCAACTTTTTATTTTCTCTGATGTTTTGGAAAAGAAAATGTCTGAAAACGTTTTTTTTTTTTCAAGAAAGCTAGTTTTTTGAATATGGAAATAAACGTAGTGTGTCCGATTAAGATAACAGCACATATCTCTTAAAAACAATATAAATAAATATCAAGTGGTTTTAGAAGATTAGTCCTCATTTTGAAAATTTAACAAGTTTAATGAGAAAACATGAAAACATTTAGGAAGAGGATAAAGCTTCCTGGATAGGAAGAGAAACGTCTTCAAACTTCGGGAAAAAGTCCAGTTGTTTTGTTTTTTTTACTTTTTTTTTTGGAATGACCGTGAACTGGATGACATGACATTTAGGAAGAAATGTCAGTTTTTATGTGTGGTACTGAAACCTGTCTGTTGCTGTGGTTGATCAGTGATGCATGTGTGTTACCATGGTTACAAAACCCAGAGCAGGAAGTGAAACCTGGAGGACTTTAATCTAGACTTTGCAATGTGTTTCTTTCTCTCTGCAGTGGGTGAACGCCGTCCCACCCTGACAGTGCTGCCCCCCTCCAGTGAGGAGCTGCAGCAGGGGAAGGCCACCCTCATGTGTCTGGCCAACAAGGGCTTCCCCTCAGACTGGAGTCTGTCCTGGAAGGTGGACGACAGCAGCAGCAGCAGCAGCAGCTGGGAGCAGAGCAGGAGCCCCGGGGTGCTGCAGAAGGATGGCCTCTACAGCTGGAGCAGCACCCTGAGGCTCCCTGCAGACCAGTGGAGGAAGGTGGGCTCTGTGACCTGTGAGGCCTCCAAGGGCTCCCAGCCTGCAGTCACACAGACGCTGACCAGAGACCAGTGTTCCCAGTCCTGAGCTCATTCATGGATTTTCTAAAGATTTATTCTGCTACAGATCGCTTGTTTTATAACTGTCTGTTGGATTTTATCCTCAGAATCTCTGTTATTGATTCAGAAGCTCGACTTCACAATAAAACAATCAAATATAAATAATCACTTTTGTTTTGCCTTTGAATTCATTCCCATTAAATCATCCATAAATCTTGATAATTAAGCTTAATTGGCACCTTGTCAAAGATAACAAATAATTGACCGTTCTTTAAAAAAAAACATGTGCAAAAACATCTGGTCAGGCTGATGTATTCCTCAGAACAACATTCTTTTCAATCAGTTTTGTCAGTGAAGAATTCTGATAATAAAAAAAATATGATGTGTTTTTTTATAAATTTATATTTAACATTTACATACTGTATTTCTTTAACATTCATCAAATGATAAAACAGGTATTTATTAGATAATTATCAGACCACATTTTCTCCAGTTTCCTAATTTTTCCAACTGAGTCATGTGAGTTTTTCTATTAAAGGTTTAGAGCAGAAAATGCAGAAAACTATCTGCATTTGGCTCAGTCTGATTAAATGGTTAAACTGGTAACAGTTTACCGTTTTAAGAATGTGTGACAAACCAACATTTTGATCAGAATTTAATGATCAAAAATGTTGTCTTCTTCCGTGTGGACCTTTATGTTGACATTTCATTTTAATCTCAGGTCAAAATGTATCTTCCACATCTACCACATTTTCCAGGTGAATTAAAATATTAAAGTAGCTAACATAAAATCTTCTTGAGAAACAGGAATAAATTTCAATATGAACTATCCATGTGAATGTATTTGTGAGGAATTTATCTCCATCAAATGATTGTTACTCTGTGTGTGTGTGTTTAGTGAGCTGTGTCAGAGTCTGCTGTGACATTCAGCTGCAGTTTCTGTTCAGGCTGACTGAGGGAGGTTTTTGTACGACTGTTTTTCACTGTGTGAACACACCACCGCTGTGATAACTCTGACAGTAATAAACTGCAGCATCTTCAGCCTGAACTCCACTGATGGTCAGAGTGAAGTCAGTATTTCCAGAGCTTGTTCCACTGAAACGATCAGGGACTCCAGACTGACGGGAGCTTGCACATGTAATAATGAGTTTAGGTGCTTCTCCTGGTTTCTGAAGGTACCAGTAGAAGCAGTTACCCGTGCTTGGATTGACTTTACATTTAATAGAGACAGTCTGTCCTGGAACAACAGACTGAGATCCTGGAGTCTGAGTTATAGTGACTTGTCCTGAAGATCCTAAAATATAAAAAAAGATTAGAAAGTTTCCTGGATAAAAATCAGGCTTGAAGAATTGTTATCACCATTTAGACCAAAGCTGATATTCTAGATATCCTGGGGAGCATGGTTCCATCTTAACAATGATTTCAGCAGAGAGTCTCACCGTGAACCAGGAGTCCCAGGGTGGTCAGCAGTAGAGTCAGTGACATCATCATTGTGCTGCTGGTGTGTCAGTGGCTCTGAAAGGCCTGGACAGCCACTGATCAACACTGACCTCTTAACAGCTGGGAGCAGAGAGGCAGGACACATATGCAAACACACAGAGTCAGTCACATGGAGCTCAGCTCTACAGCTCATAGCGCCTCCTTTTCTCTGCTGAAACATCTGTCATGTATTTATTAATCTGCATCTCCTGCTACATGTCAGGATATTTCTACTACTGGCTAATTTAAATCTGATGTTATTTCAATGCATCTAAAGGTGTGTTCACACTGAGTACACGTGTCAGCCCAAGCGACAGATTTACATGATATCTCTATGCACAGGTGCCTCACAGGAGCGATGTGACACAAATCAGAATCAGAATCAGAATCAAGTTTAATCGGCAAGTAGGTTTGCACATACAAGGAATATGACTTGGTGTTGATGGTGCAGACAAAAAGAAGAATACAATAAAATAAAATTGAATAAAACCAATATATATACAGAAGCAATATACGTTCAGTAAACTGTGCGTTAATGTAACGCAGAAGCTTGTAAGCCCTGAACGGGGGAGAGAGACAACGCAAAACCACAAATGCAACTCTGGAAGGCCTGCTGGCCATCACCCTAATCTATAGCTCCATTCTCAGTTATTTATCAGATTAGAGTCAGGACTCTGGTTTTACTTTTAGTTAAAATCTATCAGTAGTATAAGAGTCATTTTGACTATAATAACTAACTAACTAGTCATATCTATCCAGGAAAAATTGCAATCAATGTTGTTTGTGTTTTTCTGAGTTATTATTATGAGCTTCATTATGTTTCAAAAGGTTGTAAGGCTGATTGTTTTGGCAGTATTTGTGGGGAAAAAAGATGTCATGATGAATTGTATTTAATGCTGTGCTGAAAAAAAGAACACAAAAAAAGAAGAAAATAGCCATAAATAAATTGCTAAAATAAAAGATGTTGAAGTTTTTGGTAAATGTTTGAAAGTTGAAAACAAACGTGTGATCAACATCAATATAAGCAAAATTTTAACACGTTACCACGTTACAAGAAGCTGTGAAACAATATTTGAAACATTTGGAAAATCTTTCACAAATATGACATGAGAATTATTGAAATCCTCATAAAATGAGTCATGGTGACTTTAGTTAATTTGTTCCTTAAAGATAGACTTTTGTGAACAAATTGTCTCGGTTTTTATTATTTGTACTTAGAGCAATCTCACTTAGAAGAACAGGGTCTATTTAATGTTATATTTACTAATGAGCACAAATTATTCATCTTAATCTGTGTCAAGTATAGTTTATTTTTTGATCGACTTCTATATTGATTTCAGTCGTCCATTTCTTCTTCCTGTATCTGTTATGAATAGAACAGAAAGACTCAGTATTCGAGGCGACAAATCCGTCCAGACCAGGAATGGAAACTTGGCCCCCTCTAGCCAATGTCTCCACTCCTCAAGGGCTAGCTTAACAGCAAGCAGTTCCCGGTCCCCCACGTCATAGTTCCTCTCGGCTTTTGAAAGTCCCTTGGAGAAGAAGGCACATGGATGCATCTTACCATCCTTAGCCTCCTGGCTAAGGATAGCCCCAACTCCAGTACTAGAAGCATCCACCTCAACAGTGAACTGCTTCTCAGGGTCAGGCGAGATAAGAATAGGCGCTGAAGTAAATAATTTCTTCAGTTTATGAAACGCTTTGTCTGCCTGCTCGTTCCAACAGAACCTCATTTTGGAAGAGGTGAGTGCATGCAGAGGAGCAGCTACCTGGCTGTAGTTTCTGATAAAACGGCGATAAAAGTTAGCAAACCCCAAAAACCTCTGTAGCTGTTTTCTGTCCCTTGGGACAGACCAGTCGGTCACTGCTCTCACCTTGGTGGAGTCCATAGCAATCTGATCCGGGGAAACGACAAAACCCAAAAAAGTCATGGTAGAGACATGAAACTCACATTTTTCGGCCTTGACAAATAACTGATTCTGCAGAAGACGTAACAAAACTGCCCTGACATGCTTCTTGTGGGAATCCAGATCACGGGAGTAAATAATGATATCATCTAAGTAGACAAACACAAACTGTCCCACCATGTCCATGAGCACCTCATTCACGAGGTGTTGGAAGACTGCAGGCGCGTTAGTGAGCCCAAATGGCATTACTAAGTACTCATAATGACCTGTCGGAGTGTTAAAAGCTGTCTTCCATTCATCTCCCTCCCGAATCCGTACTAAATGATAAGCGTTACGGAGGTCGAGCTTAGTGAACACCCTAGCTCCCTGAATCTGCTCGAAGGCTGAATTTATGAGGGGGATAGGATGACGATTCTTTATCGTTATTTCGTTGAGTCCCCTGTAATCAATGCAGGGTCTAAGGGAACCATCCTTCTTACCAACAAAAAAGAAGCCTGCCCCAGCTGGGGAGGAAGAAGGACGGATAATCCCTGCCTTAAGGGAATCAGAAATGTATCTCTGCATGGCCTGGGACTCAGGAGCCGACAGCGAGTACAACCTCCCCCTGGGAGGTGTAGTACCTGGTTGCAAATCAATGGCGCAATCATATGGCCGATGAGCAGGTAACGCAGTGGCCCTACACTTGTTAAACACCTCCCTCAAGTCATGATAAACTTCTGGGACCTTAGAGAGGTCCGGATAAACCTCCTCAATCTCGTTCTCAGGTGTATGATCCTGCTGAGCGGAGCGTAAACAAGAACCTGAACAGGTAGGTGCCCAC
Organism: Fundulus heteroclitus; assembly: GCF_011125445.2. Lineage (NCBI taxonomy): Eukaryota > Metazoa > Chordata > Actinopteri > Cyprinodontiformes > Fundulidae > Fundulus > Fundulus heteroclitus. The sequence goes on along the minus strand of NC_046373.1, from coordinate 26,447,283 downwards.
CCAAGAACCTCCAACCTCTGCCAGTCAATGTGAGGGTTGTGCTTGCGCAACCATGTAGAACCTAGTATAATAGGAACCTGAGGTGAATCGATTATGAGAAAAGATAACTTTTCGTAATGATTACCCCCCACCAACAACTCTACAGGTTCAGAAACAAGCGAAGACTGATTCAGTTGGTGACCACCTAGAGCTAAAACCCTACGAGAGGCTGGCGATGGAAGAAGCCTAATTCTCAGTCGCCTAGCCAGACCTTCATCCATGAACTCGGTATCCGCCCCCGAGTCCACAAATGCTGTCAACCTGTGTCTCTTGGAACTGAACGAGAGAGTTACTGGAAAAAGGAGTTGAGGAGAGATGGAAAGTCTGGTGCGACTCAACAGAGTCTCCCTCTTCTCTACAGAGCTTGTACCTTTTAGAGGGCAGGAGCTGACGCAATGACCCTCTCCGCCGCAGTAGAGACAGAGGTTCAGCTGGTGACGTCTGCTCTTCTCCTGTGGTGTCAGCCGGGCACGTCCCAGTTGCATCGGCTCTGGATCCAGTATGCGAGCGGGAGCGGAAGCTGAAGAAGTGTCGGGCCTTGGTTGAGGACTAGCAGACATCGGCGCTCCTCGTTCTCTGCGACGATCCGTCAACCGAAGGTCAATCTGGGTGGCCATCTCCTCGAGCTGTCTCAGGGTCAAAGGGAACTCGCGGGTGGAGAGCACATCTTTAATTTTCTCATTGAGTCCTCCAATGAACGTGTCCATGAGAGCATCCTCATTCCAGGTGCTCTCTGAAGACAGTAAATGAAAGTCAATGATGTACTCAGCCACTGATCGTCCACCCTGCTTAAGCGTCTTAAGCCCTCTAGACGCCTCTCGACTGGGAAGGACCGGACAAAAAACCCTGACAAGTTCTTGAGAAAATGCCCGATAAGAATAACAGAGAGCCTGGTTATTCTGCCATTCAGATGTTCCCCAAATCTTAGCCTTTCCTGACAACAGCGAGATGACATAAGCCACTTTTGACCGATCAGTCGGATAAACTGATGGTTGGAGCTCAAAGTGGATCTCACACTGGGTGATAAAGGCCCGACACTGGTCTGGATCACCCTTAAAAAATTCAGGAGGCGATAGACGCGGCTCTGGGTAATTCTGCCCGGCAACAGATGACGCAGCGGCGGAGGCTGACGTAGGCGGAAGAGTAGTGACGGGGGTTTCCTGATTGCGGAGATGAGAAAGAATCTCCCGCACACCCGCTTCGAGCTGTGAAATCGAATCCTCCACCCCAGCGCGCCACTGTTTGTCGTCCGATGGGTCCATTATGGCCAGTTTATTTCTGTTATGAATAGAACAGAAAGACCCAGTATTCGAGGCGACAAACAGTTTATTTTTTAAGAAAGACCGGAGGTGACCGACGTCAGCGCTAGCAGCTGGATCCTCTGCGGGGAGAGACAACAGGTTAGTGACCTCGTCAGTCTGAATATGACTAGACACGATTGGGTGGGTCACTAACCTGGTCCTTATGTCCAGTGTGGATCCGGGGACGGGACGAGATTCCAGCTGATGAGCTGCCCGCCAGACGCGGCACGATGTGAAGCCTCGAGGGTCCGTGTAGCAGAGTCGAAGGTCGGTGGACAGGCAGAGGGTCGGAACCGGGAGGTCAGAGAGCCGATGAAGTACAAAGGGATAATCCAGATCGTAGTCAGGTCACAGTTCAAGGTTCGGTACACGGTCGGGCAAGGATCAGGCAAAAACTCAGGTCGGTCGGGAGTCTAAAGACAGGTCGGGTACACGGACCAGGTGGGGCTAGGCTAGCTCGGAAGTCGGAGGACAGAACAGATCACGATCGGGTAATCAGGAAACAGAACGCTGGAATAAGTCGATCAACAGGCTGACGAAATAAACTGGCACTGTTGTCTGGTCTTAGAGCTGGTTATATACTAGTGGAAGCAGGTGGAACAAATCTGTGGTAATGGGAAATAGGCAGAGCTAAGCAGGTGAATAATAGAGAATTAAGTCCAGACAACAGTGCCGAAATCATGACAGTATCATATCGTAATTAAGTTTAAATAATCACTAGCAGGTTCAGTTAAAATGGGTTTAAAGCTATCTATTTATTTATAAAGCAAAAACAAAATGTCATGTTCTCATGTGTTTGCATTCAGTCAGCATCACCAGTCATCAGTTGTGTTTCTATTCAGTCTGAATGAGTTAGTTCATTGATTGTTTTCCACTGTGTGAACACAACTTGGCTGTTGAAAGTGTCGCTCTGACAGAATCTTCAGCCTGAACTTTATTGATGGTCAGAGTGAAGTCAGAGTTTGATCTACTTCCTCTGAAATAATGAGCAGCTGGAGAGTTAAGGAATAAAACAATTGTATCACTGTTTAAAGAACATCCAGACAGAACCTGAGGATATGTGTTCAGCAAAGAGAGATAAATCTTCATCAAGTTGTTAAGAATGTTTTCTTCCATGTTGACCCATATGTTGACTTTAAATTTCAATCTCAGGTCAATTTATATTTTCCACAAGAAAGGCAGTTCTTCCAAGTGTTTGAAAATATCCAAACATATTAACTTCAAAAGCTTAAATTCCAAATATTTTTGTGAAACCAGCAGTAAATTTTAATGTGAACTATTCGTGTGAATGTATTAGTGAGTAAAAACTATCTCCATAAAATGATTGTTACTCTGTGTCTGTGTTTAGTGAGCTGTGTCAGAGTCTGCTGTGACATTCAGCTGCAGTTTCTGTTCAGCCTGACTGAGGGAGGTTTTTGTACGACTGTTTTTCACTGTGTGAACACAGCCTGACTGTTGATGACATGATAACTCTGACAGTAATAAACTGCAGCATCTTCAGCCTGAACTCCACTGATGGTCAGAGTGAAGTCAGAGTTTGATCCACTGCCTGTAAAACGACTTGGAGTCCCTGATGCTCGAGAGCTGGCATAATAAATGAGCAGCTTAGGAGTTTGTCCATCTTTCTGTTGATACCAGGCTAAACGGTCTGTCAAAAAAACATCCTGACTGGTCCTACAGGTGATCTTGGCAGATCCTCCCAGATCAGCTGTCACTGCTGCAGGCTGAGTCACTGTGACCTGACCTCTGGACTCTGAGGACACAGAGACAAAAACATAAAGCAGCTTGATGGTTTTGTGGGCTTCATTTCAGAGGGACAGATGTTGATAGAGGAGAGGAGTTTGATCCTCTGGACTTTACCTGTGAAGCAGCAGCAGAGGAGAGTCCAGATGAGGACGCAGATCAAAGTCATGTTTTTGATGAGGAGGATTTCTGTGTCTTCTGTTGTGATGAAGGACAGCTGTCAGTCCTCCTGTGTTCAACTCTCAGGACTATAAACTCTCCCAGAGCACTGGAGCATGGTGCTGCTGATGCAAAGTGACTCTCTATGGAAATGCTCTGTAGTGATTCCTGTAGGAACTGAGATCTGTTAAGCTGTTCAGGGAAGAAGATTCTATATCATTAGATCTTTTCTCATGTGTCTTTTAAATGTTTGTTTTCCCTGAAAATGTTCTATAAATCTTTTATAGTTCATTCATTCTAAAAAAACAAACAAAAAAACGAACATATACATTTTCATGGGATGTTAAATTACTTTATATGATTTCTCTTTTTTTTTTTTTTTACTTTTGACTTTTTATGTTTTGACTGTTGTCAGAGAGGAAATGGCTGAAGAGAGAAGGGGAACGACACAGGATGCTTTGATAAACTGACCTCCAGATGCTGACCTCCTGGTTGGAAGGACAGCTTCTCTGACCACTTAGATTCATTTCCATCAGGTCTCACACTGAGCTAATATCAGAATGTTTGGTAAACCCACAGCTCCATAGAGCATATCACACAATTCAGCTGTTTTCATAATTTTGAGAGAATTTATGTTGAGGAAACAGACTGTATGTTATGAATGAGCACATGTGACTCCAGATAAAACCAAACTGATAAAAGCTATAAAAAGCTGTAGAGACTAAGATATTATTATATTATATACAATTTGAGGAGGACTCTGATTTCCTTTAAAAGTCCAAAACTCTTGGTTTTCTTGATGTTTAAATTTCTGCATCACTGTTCTCATATTTTAACGTTTTCTACAATATTTCAGTGAATTTGACTAAATAACTGCTGAATTATATCATGTTGATGCTTGCTTGTTAACCATATAACATTGTTTTTATAGCAATTAATTGTTTCAAAGAGAAAGTATGTTGTTTCTTATACTCAGCAAATTTATTTCATATTTTCTGAGTAAAAACTTTGAAAAAGGGTTTAATAATGCTCAGTTAAAAGTGATGAACTGCAATAAAAGGCTTATCAAGGTCTATCCAGCCATATGTTTTTTTTTGTTTTTTTTTTATCTTTGCAAGTAATAATAATAATAATAACAATTACAACTTAGTGAGATATTTGTAATAAACTGCAGTTGTGTTCCCCATTTGCACAACTTCTGCTTCAGTGCAGCTGTGGATCAGTTCCTCTGCAGCTGAGGGAGGTTTTTGTACGACGTTGTATCACTGTGTGAACGGTCTGCTGTAATCCTGCTGACAGTGATAAACTCCTGCATCTTCAGCCTGAACTCTGCTGATGGTCAGAGTGAAATCAGATCCAGACTGACTTCCACTGAAACGATCAGAAACTCCAGACTGACGATTTGATGTCCAATAGATCAGGAGTTTAATAGCTTCTCCAGGTCTCTGAAGGTACCAGTCTACCTCATCGTTGACATATTGACTGGCTTTACATGTGATGGAGACAGTCTGTCCTGGAACAACAGAAAGAGATGCTGGAGTCTGAGTCATGATTATGTCTCCTGATGAACCTGGAAGAGAAGAACAAAAATGATTAAACCTAAAGGAAATGTGAGTGAAAGTCAGAGCTGATGTGTTTCTCTGTCATAGCAAAACACCGACAAAACAAGGTTCTGATCCCAGAGTCTCACCGTGAACCAGGAGCCCCAGGGTGGTCAGCAGTAGAGTCAGTGACATCATCATTGTGCTGCTGGTGTGTCAGTGGCTCTGAAAGGCCTGGACAGCCACTGATCAACACTGACCTCTTAACAGCTGGGAGCAGAGAGGCAGGACACATATGCAAACACACAGAGTCAGTCACATGGAGCTCAGCTCTACAGCTCATAGCGCCTCCTTTTCTCTGCTGAAACATCTGTCATGTATTTATTAATCTGCATCTCCTGCTACATGTCAGGATATTTCCTCCAAACCGCTGAGAGAGCAGCACTACAGTTAAACTCAGTTTATGACACTACTGGCTAATTTAAATCTGATGTTATTTCAATGCATCTAAAGGTGTGTTCACACTGAGTACACGTGTCAGCCCAAGCGACAGATTTACATAATATCTCTATGCACAGGTGCTTCACAGGAAGGACGTGACACAAAGCACACAAATGCAACTCTGGAAGGCCTGCTGGCCATCACCCTAATCTATAGCTCCATTCTCAGTTATTTATCAGATTAGAGTCAGCACTCTGGTTTTACTTTTAGTTAAAATCTATCAGTAGTATAAGAGTCATTTTGACTATAATAACTTAGTCATATCTATCCAGGAAAAATTGCAATCAATGTTGTTTGTGTTTTTCTGAGTTATTATTATGAGTTTCATTATGTTTCAAAAGGTTGTAAGGCTGATTGTTTTGATAGTATTTGTGGGAAATAAATATGTCTTGATGAATTGTATTTAATGCTGTGCTGAAAAAAAGAACAAAGAAAAAAGAAGAAAATACCCATAAATAAATTGCTAAAATAAAAGATGTTCAAGTTTTTGGTAAATATTTGGAAGTTGAAAACAAACGTGTGATCAACATCAATATAAGTATAATTTTAACACGTTACCATCTTACAAAAAGCTGTGAAACAATATTTCAAACGTTTGGAAAATCTTTGACAAATATGACATGAGAATTATTGAAATCCTCATAAAATGAGTCATGGTGACTTTAGTTAATTTGTTCCTTAAAGATAGACTTTTGTGAACAAATTGTCTCAGTTTTTATTATTTGTACTTAGAGCAAGCTCACTTAGGAGAACAGGGTCTATTTAATGTTATATTTACTAATGAGCACAAATTATTTATCTTAATCTGTGTCAAATATAGTTTATTTTTTGATCGACTTCTATATTGATTCCAGTCGTCCATTTCTTCTTCCTGTATCATATCGTAATTAAGTTTAATTAATCACTGGCAGGTTCAGTTAAAATGGGTTTAAAGCTATCTATTTATTTATAAAGCTAAAACAGAATGTCATGTTCTCATGTGTTTGCATTCAGTCAGCATCAGCAGTCATCAGTTGTGTTTCTATTCAGTCTGAATGAGTTAGTTCATTGATTGTTTTCCACTGTGTGAACACAACTTGGCTGTTGAAAGTGTCGCTCTGACAGAATCTTCAGCCTGAACTTTATTGATGGTCAGAGTGAAGTCAGAGTTTGATCTACTGCCTATGAAATAATGAGCAGCTGGAGAGTTAAGGACTAAAACAATTGTATCACTGTTTAAAGAAACTCCACTCAGAACCTGAGGATATGTGTTCAACAAAGAGAGATCAATCTTCATCAAGTTGTTAAGAATGTTTTCTTCCATGTTGACCCATTTGTTGACTTTAAATTTCAATCTCAGCTGCAGTTTCTGTTCAGCCTGACTGAGGGAGGTTTTTGTACGACTGTTTTTCACTGTGTGAACACATCCTGGCTGTTGATGTAATGGCGACTCTGACAATAATAAACTGCAGCATCTTCAGCCTGAACTCCACTGATGGTCAGAGTGAAGTCAGAGTTTGATCCACTGCCTGTAAAACGACTTGGAGTCCCTGATGCTCGAGAGCTGGTACGATAAATAAGCCGCTTAGGAGGTTGTCCATCTTTCTGTTGATACCAGGCTAGATAGTGGTTGATGTAGTAAACATAAACATCCTGACTGGTCCTACAGGTGATCCTGGCAGATCCTCCCAGATCAGCTGTCACTGCTGCAGGCTGAGTCACTGTGACCTGACCTCTGGACTCTGAGGACACAGAGACAAAAACATAAAGCAGCTTGATGGTTTTGTGGGCTTCATTTCAGAGGGACAGATGTTGATAGAGGAGAGGAGTTTGATCCTCTGGACTTTACCTGTGAAGCAGCAGCAGAGGAGAGTCCAGATGAGGACGCAGATCAAAGTCATGTTTTTGATGAGGAGGATTTCTGTGTCTTCTGTTGTCATGAAGGACAGCTGTCAGTCCTCCAGTGTTCAACTCTCAGGACTATAAACTCTCCCAGAGCACTGGAGCATGGTGCTGCTGATGCAAAGTGCCTCTCTATGGAAATGCTCTGTAGTGATTCCTGTAGGAGCTGGGATCAATTTCTTTCAGCTGTTGAAAATCAAAAACTGATCAGACATGGAAGTTTAGCTTTTTCATGGTGAATAAAGATTTTACCAAGAGTAACAATTCTTTAAGGTGACAATGATGCAGGAGGAAGCAGTTTGTGACCTGAAAGCCGTAATTGAACGGCGACCTTTTAAGTTTGGCCCCCGCTTCTCGTCCATCGACTGCTGGAGTTAGGCACCCATCAAGAAAGTCGATGGATGGTTGGATAAATATAAATAATTTTAAACATGCCTTTTTTATTTATATATAAACAAAATTAGATGACTGGTTGGTGGACAAAGTCTTCACCCACAGACACACAGTGGCCTTAGAGCTCATACTGAGGAAATATCACTTTGGTTGGTAAACCCACATTTTAGACTTTTAGACTTTAGACAACTGATTTGAAATGTTTATCAGCTGTAATTATTAAATGAATGTACCAAAGTTTAATCTTTTTTTCTTTCTAAAAGTTTCTCATCCTCCATAAATTGTTTGTGTCAGAGTCAGAGAACCGTGTCTCTACAGTCAGAGGTTTTTGTACGACGGCTCCATCAGTTTGTATCACTGTGGTACACGTTTGGTGGAGGAACCAGACTGGATGTTAACTGTAAGTACAACAAACTTAAATTAAATTAACTATCCGTGTAATATTGAGTTTTAAAGGATTTTCTCTGAGGAAAAACACTTCTTTTTGGGTTTAGTTAGTTTTTATTTTTCTAAGTTTAATGGAAACTCGGTAATGTCTGAGTTGGACTAATAAGATGAGTCTTAACTCTGAAAAAATACTCTTACTTAAAAAAAGACAAAGAAAATCTGCTTTATATGATAAGTATAAAGATTAATAATCAGAAAACCCTATAAAATGTTAATTTAAAACTTAGCAATATAAAGTTTTCCAATGTTAATTTTTTACATTTATATAGTCATACTTAATATTTTTGTATAAAAGAAGCATAGCTTTTTAGTTTTCTGTCTAAAGTTTTCTTGATTCTAGGTTCGTTAACAAGCGGTGTGGACTATATGCTGTGCCACATTATCAGTGTCACTGTGTGGAATGTGATCTCTGGCACATGTATAATAATTTATTATTTGTTATTCATTTCCTCTTATGTTTTGATGACAGTTTAGGAAAAGAAAATGTCTGAAACCTTTTTTTTAACAATAGCAAATTTACATTACATGAAAGATAATAGTTATTTTGAATGTGAAAATCTATTTAGTGTGTGTGATTCAGGTAATGGCACACCCAGCCATCCATTTTCTAATCCGCTTAATCCCTCATGGGGTCGCGGGGGTTGCTGGTGCCTATTTCCAGCATTGGTAATGGCACATATCAATTAAAAAAACAATAGAAAAAAATTATAAGTGGTTTTAAAAGATTAGTCCTGATTTTGAAAATGGAACAAGTTTAATGAGAAAACATGAAAACATTTAGAAATGTCAGTTTTTATGTGTGGTACTGAAACCTGTCTGTTGCTGTGGTTGAGTAGTGATGCATGTGTGTTACCATGGTTACAAGATCCAGAGCAGGAAGTGAAACCTGGAGGACTTTAATCTAGACTTTGCAATGTGTTTGTTTCTCTCTGCAGTGGGTGAACGCCGTCCCACCCTGACAGTGCTGCCCCCCTCCAGTGAGGAGCTGCAGCAGGGGAAGGCCACCCTCATGTGTCTGGCCAACAAGGGCTTCCCCTCAGACTGGAGTCTGTCCTGGAAGGTGGACGACAGCAGCAGCAGCAGCAGCAGCTGGGAGCAGAGCAGGAGCCCCGGGGTGCTGCAGAAGGACGGCCTCTACAGCTGGAGCAGCACCCTGAGGCTCCCTGCAGACCAGTGGAGGAAGGTGGGCTCTGTGACCTGTGAGGCCTCCAAGGGCTCCCAGCCTGCAGTCACACAGACGCTGACCAGAGACCAGTGTTCCCAGTCCTGATGTCCCTCACTGGGAGTTCTCTTTTTCTGATATTTCTACTGATGTTACTTTTGCTGTTTCTTTTCCTGCCCTTTGTCTAATAAAGTGTTGACTCAAATTTACTGAATAAAGACATTTTCTTCAAATTAGGATTGTTTCATGCAGATTTTTATCAAAATGTCCTTAACAATGTTTTAACATCTTTAACCATCACATCAGCAGACAGCATATTATTATGGCCAGAGGGACAAAGCATCTCACTGCAGAATCTATATAGTCTATTGAACCCGTCTAAAGTCCCACCATTTATCCATCATCAGAGAAACACCTTTAGTGTTCTCAAATATTACATGACAGGTTTAATAAATTGTGAAGATGTGAAAAACTCTTGACAACTTTGTTTGATTATAAATACGGGGTAAAATGTGAGGATATAAAAATTATAAAAACCACAAATACGTTCACTTTCCAAACACTGGCCAATGAAAATCCACTTCACAATCAACCCTAAAATAAAAAAAGAATAATAATATTAGTATTTATCTCAAATCTCATTTTCTAGCTCATCTGTATTTGGATAAAACAAAAGAGATGATTGCAGATTTCATGAGAAACTGGAATAGTAGCAACACTATTACCAGACTGGGAGAAGAAGTGGAGGTGGTGGAGGAGTAGAAATACCTCGGTGTTCACCTGGACAACAAACTGGACTGGAGACACAACTGTGAAGCTGTGAAGGAGGGACAGAGCAGACAGGACGTCCTGAGGAAGCTGAGGTTTACAGCAAGATGCTGCAGATCTTCTGTAAGTCTGTTAAGAGAGTGATCTCCTCTGCCATCATCTGCTGGGGTAGCAGCATCAGAGCTACTGACTTAAAGAAGCTCAACAAGCTGATAAAGAAGGCCGGCTCTGTTCTGGGGACCCTTCTAGAACATCTAGAGATGATTTCACAAAGAAGCATTCTGCAAAAAATGAAGAACCTTGTGGCCAACCGGAAGCATCATCTTCATCAAACTTTTGTACAAAAAGAGACTAATAAAGAGTTTTTGAATTGATTTGGAGAAAAAATCTAGAAGAATCCATCTGGTAGAACCTGATTTTGATTTGATGGTGAAAGAATAAATTATCTCAGTACTTCAACATGCCTGTGCAGTTTGAATGATGCATTATTGTCTCACTTTTGGAAACATGTGAGAGGAAACTATAGATGGGGATTTTACCTAATAAAATGTGAGACATTCCACTGATAAATGAACCAAGAGGTGAACGATATTCATGTATCAAATCTATTGACTCTTATTTGTGTAATTATATCAGTAGCGGAACTTTGCAGATGTAGCCATCAGTGCAGGTTTTATTTTATAGTTAAACCTTTATTTTAACAGGAAAGTCATCATTGAGATTAATAATCTCTTTTTCAAGGGAGACCTGATTCTGGTCACTTTAATAATGAACTTTTCTCTGACAAAAGATGGAAACAGTTTCTTAAGCAGGTTTATGGGATTTTTGCATTTTGTTAATTCCAATGTACTAAAGTGTAAAATAAAGTACTCCCTGGAAATTTTCAAAACAATCCAGATTTCTTCTTCACACTTTCTCATGATCCCTTCAGGTTAGACAGAATGGATAGATGGCCACTCGGCCACGACCCCCCAGAATGGTTAGAGCAGCGTGCTTACAGTCAGAGAAGGTTGCAAGTACCCGGTTCGATCCCCAGCGACTGCACTCTGGGTCCCTGAGCAAGACCCTTAACCCCAGGTTGCTCCCCGGGCGCCGCACATGGCAGCCCACTGCTCCCCAAGGGTGATGGGATAAAAGCAGAGAACAAATTTCATTGTAATGTATGTTTCAATGACAATAAAAATGATATTACTATTACTATTACTATTACTACATTAGAATTTGTATTTTCTAAATTTCTATTACATCTAAAGAAGCCATGCTTGCTTCTCTTCATGTCTTTGTCTTTACTGAGGTGCATCACTAGCATCATTTTCAGTCCTAATTTGATCAGAAATTTTTTTTAGGACAGATTTTTATTGTGTGAACAGCTCAAATGCACTAGAGTCAAACACTTCCTGCAGCATCTTCAGCCTGAACTCCACTGATGGTCACATTTGTCATGAACCTGAGGATTTAGTTCTTGGTTTTTAATCTGAGTTCATGTTTTCAGTGTTTCCTTGCTATGTTCCAACAGGGTCCTGTTTCAGAAGGAACGATCAACCTACCCTGAATAGAAAGCAGATACTCTGGGTAGACCTTCTCTATTCTGTCAAACTCAGAGTTTTTAGTTTAAGAACAGCTGGTATTAATAAGGTAACTTTACTCTGGGTCAGGTTACTCCTGAGTTAAGATGTACAGAAAGAAACCCTCATCAACGCAACACAGATAGCGGTAATTACTTGGTAATAACAGGAAATAACAAGCCTATAAGTGTGTATTTTCACCAGTACATTTAGAAATCTTAATTCCGGTATATGGAAAATATCAAGACATAAATAACAACAAAAAACAAAAGCTATTTCTGCTGAAAAAGAGAGAGTTAGCAGCAGAGAATTGCTGAACACATAAATGCATGAATATTTGACCGAGAATTAAAGCTGTATTCTCACATTGCACTCATTCAATATAAAAAAAATGACTATGTGCACATTGATTATGTATCTGGGTGCAACCCTACAGACATAAAAATCATGTGTCAGCAAATCAAAACAAAATATAAAAATACAGTTTAATCAGGTAATGTCCATGTAAAGGCTTTTGTTATGTTCATCAATAATCAACTAAAGCATTCATTGGTCATATTTAACAGTTAAAATTAATGATGGGGTGATTTGTGAGTTACTGAAATAACCAATATGTTCATTCATTCTTTTGACAGCGCTTGACTTTACGACACCCATCTATCTAAAAAAGTAGCTGAGGCTGATTTCCTTGTAGGTGTATAACTTGTGCCAACCTCACTTTTGTTCCAATTAAGTATAATTTTAAGATGAAATAAAAGTGGCGTCATATAAGTAAAGAAATGTGATGTGGTCCTCAAAAACATGGAACTGTAGTAGTTCACTTGTCTGGAGTAAATCTGTAATTTAATCTAATCTTTGTCTTTTCAGGTAGGGATGATCTACTGACTCCTGTAGAGCCTTCTGTCCAAAAACTCCTGCATGCAGTTTTAATCTCAATACCACACAGGTGTTTTGTTATAGTGGATTAGAATAAATTCAAATTTGTATCATTCATTTCACAGAGAGGGAGCAAACACAGATGTTTACTGAGATCTGGTCCTTCAAAGTGTAATCTAACAGTTGATTATACTTTTGATTGTGCAGCAGAATAATAGTTGGACATTTTACCCTAACAGAACAACGTTGGACATTTAGGTGAAGAGGGTCAGTCCACCTGTGGAGCACAACTTGCCTTTATTTGAAGTTAAAGTCCATGACTTAGAAATAAATAAACATGCACCTGAAATTAAAACATGTTTCTGTTGCTAAAGTTCCTGTGAAAAAGCTGCACAGGGTGTATTTACGAGAAAACATAGAAACATGTAATGAAAAAGGAATTCATAAAAATGGAGCTGCAAAAAATACAACTTCCGTTACACATGGGTGAGGTGTCCACAGGGATGGATGATTCTATCTATTTTTCTTGCAGGCAATAAAGAACCTTTATTGGAACAAAGTAAATTTTGTGTTTAGTTCTGAGCTGATTGGGAAATCAGAAATTAATATAACATACTATCTCAAACGGTTTGACCAACTTTCATGTCATCAGTGTGGTCCATGTCGTCAGCTGGAGCAAATTGTTCAAACACAGTTTTGAACAGGTTTCTCCTTTAATAGTGGCTATGTTGTGTAGAATCACACAAGCAAATATATGACATGCCTTTCTGGGCCGACCTTTAGTATGTGAAAACACTGAAACCAGTCCTTCAGCATCCCTATAGTCATCTCAACACTGACTCGTGTCACGCTGTGAGCCACATTGTAACGGTGCTGCTGTCCTGGCCCAGGCTCAGTGTGCAGGTCCAGGAAATATGGCTGACAGGGGTACCTTCTGTCCCTGTGTGAACACAACTTGGCTGTTGAAAGTGTTGCTATGACTGAATCTTCAGCCTGAACTTTATTGATGGTCAGAGTGAAGTCAGAGTTTGATCTACTGCCTATGAAACCATTTAGAGTCCTTGAAAGTCTGCTGTTGGCCAAATAATGAGCAGCTAGAGAGTTTAATTCACTTTCTGTTCTAACCAAGCTGTTTAATGTCCAATATCTGGCTCACATAAAGTGTTTAATTTTAATTTCTCTTAAAACAATGTTGTATCTTTAGGGGAAATTGAGGCTAAAACAATTGTATCACTGTTTAAAGAACCACCAGTCAGAACCTTAGGACATGTGTTCAGCCAAGAGAAGAAAGTCTTCACAAGGTTGTTAATGTTTTCTTTTGTGTGGACTTAATTGTTAATATTTAACTATTAAATATCAACATTTAGATATTTAGATATTTAATAGATAATTAAATATCAACAATATGTGAAATTGTAATCCAAGGTCATAATTTGTCTTCAAAAAATTTTGGTTCAAGTGTATTAAAATATTGAAACCTATCAATTAACTTCAAAGCTTCTTGTGAAACCAGCAATTAATTTTAATGTGAACTATTCATGTGAATGTATCTGTGAGGAATCTATCTCCACAAACAATTGTTACTCTGTGTGTGTATGTGTTTAGTGAGCTGTGTCAGAGTCTGCTGTGACATTCAGCTGCAGTTTCTGTTCAGCCTGACTGAGGGAGGTTTTTGTACGACTGTTTTTCACTATGTGAAGTAATCATACTTGCTTGAATCAAATTCTCCCTTACAGTAGTAAACTGCAGCATCTTCAGCCTGAACTCCACTGATGGTCAGAGTGAAGTCAGAGTTTGATCCACTGCCTGTAAAACGACTTGGAGTCCCTGATGCTCGAGTGCTGGCATAATAAATGAGCAGCTTAGGAGTTTGTCCATCTTTCTGTTGATACCAGGCTAGACGGTGGTTGCTGTTGTAAACACGAACATCCTGACTGGTCCTACAGGGGATCCTGGCAGATCCTCCCAGATCAGCTGTCACTGCTGCAGGCTGAGTCACTGTGACCTGACCTCTGGACTCTGAGGACACAGAGACAAAAACATAAAGCAGCTTGATGGTTTTGTGGGCTTCATTTCAGAGGGACAGATGTTGATAGAGGAGAGGAGTTTGATCCTCTGGACTTTACCTGTGAAGCAGCAGCAGAGGAGAGTCCAGATGAGGACGCAGATCAAAGTCATGTTTTTGATGAGGAGGATTTCTGTGTCTTCTGTTGTCATGAAGGACAGCTGTCAGTCCTCCAGTGTTCAACTCTCAGGACTATAAACTCTCCCAGAGCACTGGAGCATGGTGTTATTTTTGACCAAGACATGTCATTTAAATCCCATATTAAACAGGTTTCCAGAGTTTCCTTTTTTCACCTCCGGAATATCGTCAGAATTAGAAACATTCTGTCCAGGAGTGATGCTGAAAAACTGGTCCATGCATTTGTTACTTCAAGGCTGGACTATTGTAATTCTTTACTATCAGGAATTCCACAAAATGCAGTTCAAAGCCTTCAGCTGATCCAAAATGCTGCAGCAAGAGTTCTGATGAAAATCAACAAGAGGGATCATATTTCTCCAATTTTAGCTTCCCTTCATTGGCTTCCTGTTAAATCAAGAATAGAATTTAAAATTCTTCTTCTAACATATAAAGCCCTTCATAATCAAACTCCATCATATATCAGAGCTCTGATTACCCCGTATGTTCCTAACAGAGCACTTCGCTCTCAGACCGCAGGTCTGCTGGTGGTTCCTAGAGTCTCTAAAAGTAGAATGGGAGGCAGATCCTTTAGCTATCAGGCTCCTCTCCTGTGGAACCAACTCCCAGTTTTGGTCCGTGAGGCAGACACCCTGTCTACTTTTAAGACTAGGCTTAAAACTTTTCTTTTTGACAAAAATTATAACTAGTGACTCATGTTACTCTCAGCTACCTTTATAGTTTTACTGCTATAGACTTAGGTTACTGGAGTATATCAGGATCTAATTTTCTCACTACATTGAGTTCTACTGTTCTTCAATTATGCATTATGTGTTGTCATTTCTGCTTTAACTTTCTGTTCTCTCTCTTTTCTCTTCATAGTAGGTACACCTGGTCTGGCGTTCTGTTAACTGTGACATCATCCAGAGAAGACGGCTCACCCGCTACTACCATCTAATGTAGAACAGATTACTAGATCAATGTGTGCTTCTGTGCTTTTTTGTTTCTCTTGTTGTGTCTCTGTTCTGTCTTCTGTAACCCCAGTCGGTCGAGGCAGATGACCGTTCATACTGAGCCCGGTTCTGCCGGAGGTTTTTTTTCCCGTTAATGGGTGGTTTTTCTTCCCACTGTCGCTTCATGCTTGCTCAGTATGAGGGATTGCAGCAAAGCCATGTACAATGCAGATGACTCTTCCTGTGGCTCTACGGTTCCCCAGGAGTGAATGCTGCTTGTCGGGACTTTGATGCAATCAACTGGTTTCCTTATATAGGACATTTTTGACCAATCTGTATAATCTGACCCAATCTGTATAATATGATTGAACTTGACTTTGTAAAGTGCCTTGAGATGACATGTTTCATGATTTGGCGCTATATAAATAAAATTGAATTGAAATTGAATTGAATTGGTGCTGCTGATGCAAAGTGCCTCTCTATGGAAATGCTCTGTAGTGATTCCTGTAGGAGCTGGGATAAATTTCTTTCAGCTGTTGAAAATCAAAAACTGAATAGACAAGGAAGTTTAGCTTTTTCATGGTGAATAATGATTTCACCAAGAGTAATAATTCTTTAAGGTAATAGTGAAGCAGGAGGAAGCAGTTTGTGACCTGAAAGCTGTAATTGAACGGAGACCTTTTAAAGTTGGCCCCCGCTTCTCATCCATCGACTGCTGGAGTTAGGCACCCAGCAAGAAAGTCGATGGATGGTTGGGTAAATATAAATCATTTTCAACATGCCTTTTTTATTTATATATAAACAAAATTAGATGACTGGTTGGTGGACAAAGTCTTCGCCCACAGACACACAGTGGCTTTAGAGCTCATACTGAGGAAATATCACTTTGGTTGGTAAACCCACATTTTAGACTTTTAAACTTTAGACAACTAATTTGAAAAGTTTCTCATCCTCCATAAATTGTTTGTGTCAGAGTCAGAGAACCGTGTCTCTAACAGTCAGAGGTTTTTGTACGACGGCTCCATCAGTTTGTATCACTGTGGTACACGTTTGGTGGAGGAACCAGACTGGATGTTAACTGTAAGTACAACTAACTTAAATTAAATTAACAATCCCGTAATGTTGAGTTTTAAAGGATTTTTCCTCTGAGGTAAAACACTTCTGTTTGGGTTTAGTTAGGTTTTATTTTTCTAAGTTGCCGTGTTTAATGGAAACTCTGAGTTGGACTAATGAGATGAGTCTTAACTCTGGAAAAATACTCTTACTTAAAAAAGACAAGGAAAATCTGCTTAATGTGATAAGTATAAAATTAATAATCAGAAAACCCTACATCTTAAATAAAATGTTAATTTAAAACTTAGCATTATAAAGTTTTCCAATTAAAATTTTTACATTTATATAGTCATATTTATAGTTTTTATAGAACAAGCATAGCTCAAAGTTTTCAGTTTTTTTCTCCAAAGTTTTCTTAATTCTACGTATCGTTAACAAGCGGTGTGGACTATATGCTGAGCTACATCATCAGTGTCACTGTGAGGAATGTGATCTCTGGCTCATCTATATTATTTATTATCAACTTTTTATTTTCTCTGATGTTTTGGAAAAGAAAATGTCTGAAAACGTGTGTTTTTTTTTCAAGAAAGCTAGTTTTTTGAATATGGAAATAAACGTAGTGTGTCCGATTAAGATAACAGCACATATCTCTTAAAAACAATATCAATAAATATCAAGTGGTTTTAGAAGATTTGTCCTCATTTTGAAAATTTAACAAGTTTAATGAGAAAACATGAAAACATTTAGGAAGAGGATAGAGCTTCCTGGATAGGAAGAGAAACGTCTTCAAACTTCGGGAAAAAGTCCAATTGTTTTTTACTTTTTTTTTGGAATGACCGTGAACTGGATGACATGACATTTAGGAAAAAATTTCAGTTTTTATGTGTGGTAATGAAACCTGTCTGTTGCTGTGGTTGAGCAGTGATGCATGTGTGTTACCATGGTTACAAGATCCAGAGCAGGAAGTGAAACCTGGAGGACTTTAATCTAGACTTTGCAATGTGTTTCTTTCTCTCTGCAGTGGGTGAACGCCGTCCCACCCTGACAGTGCTGCCCCCCTCCAGTGAGGAGCTGCAGCAGGGGAAGGCCACCCTCATGTGTCTGGCCAACAAGGGCTTCCCCTCAGACTGGAGTCTGTCCTGGACGCTGGACGGCAGCAGCAGCTTCACCTGGGAAGAAAACAAGAGCCGAGTGGTGCTGCAGAAGGACGGCCTCTACAGCTGGAGCAGCACCCTGAGGCTCCCTGCAGACCAGTGGAGGAAGGTGGGCTCTGTGACCTGTGAGGCCTCCAAGGGCTCCCAGCCTGCAGTCACACAGACGCTGACCAGAGACCAGTGTTCCCAGTCCTGAGCTCATTCATGGATTTTCTAAAGATTTATTCTTCTACAGATCGCTTGCTTTGAAAACTGTCTGTTCGATTTTATCCTCAGAATCTCTGTTATTGATTCAGAACCTCAACTTCTTAAAAAAAAAAAAAAACAATAAAATATAAATCTTGACTCCTGTTTTTTCTATGAATTCATTCCAATCAAATCATCCATTAATTAGATTATTAAGCTTAATTTGTACCTAGACAAATATAACAAATGATTGACTTTTCCTTAAATAAAGAGGTGCAAGAACATCTGGTGAGGCTGATATGTTCCTCAGAACAATTTTCTTTCTAATCCTTTTTGTTTTCTATTAATAAATATAATTTAGTATTTATGAACATTTACACATTTATTCAACATTCAAATGATAAAACAGATAATCTTTAGATAATTATCAGGGCACGTTTTCTCCAGTTTTCTTATGTTATCAACTGAGTCATGAGAGTTTAAAGCAGAAAATACAGAAAACTATCTGCATTTGGCTCAGTCTAAGTAAATGATTAAACTGGTAACAGTTTACCGCTTTAAGAATGTGTGACAAACCAGCATGGTGATGTTAGGATTTGTTTATCAATGAACTCAGAACACAAGGGTATTCAAGGGTAGATGATTGATGGAAGATGTAACCAGAGGTGCAGGAATACAGAGGCTCAGTGGTGCAGGTGAAGGCAGGAGCTGACGGCCAGGAGAGAGAGAGAGTCCAATGAAGCTGGGTGGCGTGGCACAGAGCAGAGCAGAGCTTTCTCAGAGCGGCTAGTCAGGTTAGCTGATCACTGGAGACACCAGAACACAGAGCAGAACTTCCCAGGAACAACGGTGAGGCAAAAAGTCTTTCAACGAGGCAGGACTAACCTTAAATCAGAAAACAGAAATATATCTTCCAAGGCAAGGACTGGCATGGAGTGGATGATAACAGAAGATGGACCAGCACTAGAGTTCTTCTTCTTCTTCTTGATTTTATTGGCGGTTGGCAAACAACTTTCCGGTGTGCATTACCGCCACCAACTGGTGAGGAGTGTGGGTTAAAATGGCCATACTCCCAAAGATACTTATATTTATGTATCTATATCTATAATATTAAATTTACAAATACTAAATCCTCCTAATTATTCCTGTTATTATTAAATATTTAAATAAGTATTGATAACATTTATTTTTTGACTTTTTCTGCAGAATATCTATTATATCAAATTTAATTTTCTCCTTATTAAGATCTCTAACCAAAATCCTTCTTTCCTCTTCATATTTCTTACAATACATCACTACATGTTCTACTGTTTCATCTTGTTCACAATATTCACATTTGCCCGACATATGTTTCCCTATTTTGAATAGTGTTTTATTTAATCCTGTGTGTCCAAATCTAAGTCTTGAAATAACTGTTTCCTCTCTTCTGATTCCTTCTGCTATCCTCATTTCTCCGACTTTCCGTTGAATCCTATACAGCCATCTTCCTCTCCTTTCTTCTTCCCATTGTTTTTGCCACCTTTCCTTCATTCTTTGTTTAATGATACTTTTAATTTCTGTCTTACTTAAATTAATCATCATATCAATAGTTCTATTTTTTGATGCTTCCTTAGCAATCTTATCTGCGATTTCATTTCCATTAATCCCTATATGTGCTGGTACCCAAATAAATATAACACTAATACCCATCATTTGAATTTGATATAGAATTTGCTGTATTTCAAATAATATATCTAATCTACTATCTGAAAAATGATTTTGTATACTAAGTAAAGCTGAACTTGAATCTGAACATATTATTGATCTTAGTGGTCTTACTTCCTCTATCCATTGTAATGCTAATAATATTGCTAATAATTCTCCTGTATATACTGATAATTCATTATTTATTCTCCTCTTTACTTTGATATTGAAATCTGGAACATAAAATGCTATGCCTAACCTATCATTCACATTTTTAGATGCATCTGTATATATTTGAATATAACCATAATAACTATTAACATATTCCTGTATGAGTTTATGATTAATATTGCCTTCTTTTTTCTTTTCCAACCATGACAAATCTACTGTTGTTTCAGGTATGAGCCAGGGAGGGATTACTGATAACGGTACAGTTGGACTACAATTAATTTTATCTAACTCAAGTTCTTCTACTTTTTTTCCCACTATCCATCCAAAACTTCCTGTTTGTCTCCTCTCCCTTTCCCAACACGGCTGCAATATTTCTTTTGTAGGATGATTTTGACCATGACCCTGTAAACTAATCCAATAATTTAGTAACAGTTGTGTTCTCCTGATTTCCAGTGGCATTTCCCCAGTTTCAACCTGCAACGCTACAATAGATGTTGTTTTAAATGCTCCTGTAATTAACCTTAACGCTTGTGTTTGTATACCCTCTAACTTTTTAAGTGATGTACTTGCTGCTGATCCATAAACCACACTACCATAGTCTATTGCTGATCTTATTAATCCTGTATATATAGCCTTTAAAGCAGTTCTGTCTGCTCCCCATTCATGACCAACTAAACATCTCATAATATTCAAAACTTTTTTGCACTTATCAATAATTTTTTGAATATGAAATGTCCATGTAATTCTATCATCAAACCATAAACCAAGAAATTTAAAATTTTTAACCCTTTCTATCTCTTGATTATATAATTTAACCTTCACCATACTATTGATTTTTTTCCGAGTAAAAAACACAGTTTTCGATTTTTCCACTGAAAGTTTGAATCCCCATTTATATGACCAATCTTCTATCTTTTTAATAGCTTTTTGTAATTTCTTCACAATATAATCAGTATTACGACCTCTCACCCAAATTGCCCCATCATCTGCAAAAAGAGAACACCCAAACCCATTTTCTATATCTTTAAACACATCATTAATCATTATAGAAAAAAGTAACGGACTAATTATGCTTCCTTGAGGTGTTCCATTTTCAATAAAATATTTTGACGAATAACTCCCTCCTATTCTAACCTGTATTTTCCTTTCACTTAAAAAATCTTTTAACCATCTATATACTCTACCTTTAATATCCATCTTCACTAGTTTGATCATCAATCCTTCCCTCCACATCATATCGTACGCTTTCTCAATATCAAAGAACACAGCCACTACACTTTCTTTATTTATTTGTGCTTTCCTAATTTCATGTTCTAAGCACAAAGATGAATCCATGGTATTCCTTCCTTTTCTGAAACCACTTTGCCATCTAGATATATATTGATTCCTTTCCAAATAATATACCAGCCTGTCATTGATCATTTTCTCCATAATTTTACAAATGTTTGAAGTTAAAGCTATAGGTCTATAATTTCCTGGGTTTGCGCTATCTTTTCCTGGTTTACGTATTGGTATGATCACAGCTTCTTTCCAAACCTTTGGCAGCTTTCCCTCCTCCCAAACTCTATTATATAATTCTAACAAAATGTCCTTTGATGGTTCACTAAGTTGACTTATCATAACATAACATATTTGGTCTTTCCCTGGTGCTGTCCTCTTTGCTTTCCTTAATGCACGATTTAATTCTGCTTTTGTAAATGGTACATTGATTAATTTATTGTTTTCACCATCTTCACTTAATATCTCTACATTTTCTGTTATTGTCTCCTCTCTTCTTCTTCTCCCTTCTTCACTTAAATTTTCTGATCCGTGTACTTTAACAAAAGTCTGAGCTAACATTTCTGCTTTCTCATCATCCTTCTTTGCTGTAATTCCATTACCTATTAAAACTGGATAACCAAACTCTTTTTTCATCCCATTCATTCTTTTAACCATTCCCCATATTTTATCTATTTTAGTCTCTCTTCCTACTGAATTACAAAACTTTCTCCAATATACCTTCTTTGCATTTTTAATTGTTTTTCTCACCATTGCCTGCTGCCTTTTATATTCAATAAGATTTTGTATATTATGAGTTCTTTTTAATACTTTAAATGCTTTATTTCGAGATTTAATCACATTTCCACATGCTTCTGTCCACCATGGTACAATTTTCTTTTTATAATTCCCTCCTTTCTTATTAATTGACTGTTTAGCAGCTTCTAAGACCGCTTCACATATGGAATAATTCAGCCCCTCTATATCTTGACAAATATTAACTGTCTTTAAATTTCTTTCAGTAATCATTTTAAATTTTTCCCAATCAGCAGTACTAAAGTTCCATCTATCTACCCTCATGCTTTCACTCTCTTCCATATTTAATCCTACTTCTATAAATATAACATAATGATCACTTCCTATTGTTTCATTTTCAACTTTCCATGTACATATACCAGCAATTGTTTCTGATACTAACGTTAGATCAATAGCTGACTCCCTTCCATTTCTAATATTTATTCGTGTACCATTTCCATCATTTAAACATATTAGATTATTTATATCAATAATTTCTTCGATTACCTCTCCATTATTATCATTTTGAGTTCCCCATAAAGTGCTATGTGCATTAAAATCTCCACAACATATAATCTTCCCTTTTAAATTGTCTGTTAACTCTCTTAATAACTCTAAAGATAACCTTTTACATGGATTATAAAAATTAATTATCGTCACAGCCCCAATTTCACTCCAAACTTCAATTATTATCATTTCCCAAAGTTCTCCTATTTTCAATACTCTGTATGACATTTCTTGTTTGATAAATATAACACATCCACCTCCTAAACCATCCTCTCTATCCCTGCGTATACTCTTATATCCACTAATAACAAAATCTAACATCGATTTCAACCAAGTTTCTTGAACACATATAATTTCTGGTTTATTTTTTAGATTGTTAATATAGCCTTTAAACTCCTGCCCATTCTGTATTAAACTTCTAGCATTCCATTGCAGAATAATCATACTGCTCTTCCTTCACCACTTCCTGGCTTCCCATCTGTCTCTAATTGTTTTTTCACTTGTTCCCATGATAGTTCCCTCATATCCAAGAATTTTTCAGCTCCTTTTATTATTATTTTAATTTTTTCTGTTTTATGTTTGACTTGGTCTGTACAGTTAATCACATAGGCTATAAACAGAATAAGTTTTTCAGTTGTTATATTTGTTGTTGTTTTAACTTGTTCTCTGATGCTGTTCTCTGAGCTTATGTTATGAATCACTTTTCTTGCTTCCACCCCTGAATTTTGCCCTTGCACTCTTTTCACTGCTTCAGCATAACTTATGTTACTCCCCATCTTCACCTTCTGAACTTCAACAGCCTTCTTCCTAACTTCACAACCTGCATATGTCACTGAATGCTGACCTCCACAGTTGCAACACTTCATCTGCTCATCCCCTTTACATTCTTCATACCTGTGCTCTCCTCCACACCTTGGACACCTTTGCTTACCTTTACACACTGCCGCTACATGCCCATACCGCTGACATTTATAACACCTTAAAGGTGGAGGAACATATGGTCGAACAAAATAACTCATACATCCGATTTTAACTCTTTCTGGCAACACCGAATCTTGGAATTCCAATAGCACAGACAAACTATTAACTCGCTCACCATCAACTGTTCTCAATAATCTTCTCACTTTTTTCACTTCACCACCTTGAATGTTGCGTCTTAATTTTTCCAGATCCTCTTCAACAGGAATGCCATAAATCACTCCACTAGAACCTTTGCTTTCTTCAAGAACTCTTCTATCAGACACCACTTTTTTGCAAACACTATCAATTTTTAATGCTTTATTTCGTTGAACTTCATCTTTACATTTTATTAACAAACTTCCATCTCGAAGAATTTTTGCACTTTCTACCTCTCCCACCTTGTGTTTCAATTCCTTGGATAATGCCACTGGACCCAGATTAATACCTTCATCCTCCTTTCTAAATTTAAGGATTATTTTGAACCCACTACCTTCAATCTTCCTTCGAATAATCCTAATTTCTTCCTCAGGACTATCCTCACCCAAAGATCTTTTATTTGAAACTTTCCCTTCCTCCCTACGCCTTGTATCTGTCTTACTTCTATCTTTTCTTCTGGATACTTGGGACCATTCACCACTCTCCATTTCATCCCCACCATCTTCTTCCTGTGAGGCCATTTCGACCCAGTCACTCACCAGTTTATGCCAACCGCCAAATCACAATCCAAAAAATAAATAAATAAATAAATTCCAAAACAGTCAACGTTCCCGCCGCTGTCGATCCGACACAACCTCTTCCACCAGCACTAGAGTGAGGCAGAGGGAGGCTTAAATAGGGAGGCTAGCAGGTGAAATGCGTCTGACTGATTGTTTACCAACAGGTGTGACTGACTGCAAAGGGAGTGAAGTGAAGGCAGAGTGGAAAGGGAGGGAGAAACTAAAAATAACTAAAACTTAAAAAAGGTGGAAAAACTGAAAACTAATGGTAAACAAAAGCCAAATCAAAATTAAACCATGACAGGTGATCAGAATTCAGAGTCAACTTTATTTATCATGTGAAACAACGTCGTACTGAAGCTCTTATAAGCCAGATAACCGTTAGACTAAATGCCCCAGTAAAACATTAAATACGCTTTAGAAATCCAGTAACTGATAATAATGAAAAGCAGAAAGTTAAACAGATTTAAAGAAACTCCACTCAGAACCTGAGGATATGTGTTCAGCAAAGAGAGATAAATCTTCATCAAGTTGTTAAGAATGTTTTCTTCCATGTTGACCCATTTGTTGACTTTAAATTTCAATCTCAGGTCAAATTATATTTTCCACAAGAAAGGCAGTTCTTCCAAGTGTTTGAAAATATCCAAACATATTAACTTCAAAAGCTTAAATTCCAAATATTTTTGTGAAACCAGCAGTAAATTTTAATGTGAACTATTCGTGTGAATGTATTAGTGAGTAAAAACTATCTCCATAAAATGATTGTTACTCTGTGTTTGTGTTTAGTGAGCTGTGTCAGAGTCTGCTGTGACATTCAGCTGCAGTTTCTGTTCAGCCTGACTGAGGGAGGTTTTTGTACGACTGGTTTTCACTGTGTGAACACCCACTGGTTGCTGATGACATGAAAACTCTGACAGTAGTAAACTGCAGCATCTTCAGCCTGAACTCCACTGATGGTCAGAGTGAAGTCAGAGTTTGATCCACTGCCTGTAAAACGACTTGGAGTCCCTGATGCTCGAGAGCTGGTATATGAAATGAGCAGCTTAGGAGTTTGTCCATCTTTCTGTTGATACCAGGCTAAACGGTCAGAGCTATAAACATCCTGACTGGTCCTACAGGTGATCTTGGCAGATCCTCCCAGATCAGCTGTCACTGCTGCAGGCTGAGTCACTGTGACCTGACCTCTGGACTCTGAGGACACAGAGACAAAAACATAAAGCAGCTTGATGGTTTTGTGGGCTTCATTTCAGAGGGACAGATGTTGATAGAGGAGAGGAGTTTGATCCTCTGGACTTTACCTGTGAAGCAGCAGCAGAGCAGAGTCCAGATGAGGACGCAGATCAAAGTCATGTTTTTGATGAGGAGGATTTCTGTGTCTTCTGTTGTGATGAAGGACAGCTGTCAGTCCTCCAGTGTTCAACTCTCAGGACTATAAACTCTCCCAGAGCACTGGAGCATGGTGCTGCTGATGCAAAGTGCCTCTCTATGGAAATGCTCTGTAGTGATTCCTGTAGGATGGGATCAATTTCTTTCAGCTGTTGAAAATCAAAAACTGAATAGACAAGGAAGTTTAGCTTTTTCATGGTGAATAATGATTTACCAAGAGTAACAATTCTTCAAGGTGACAGTGATGCAGGAGGAAGCATTTTGTGACCTGGATCCATAATTGAACGCCGACCTTTTAAAGTTTGCCCCCTGCTTCTCATCCATCGACTGCTGGAGTTAGGCACCCAGCAAGAAAGTCGATAGATAGTTGGATAAATATAAATAATTTTCAACATGCCTTTTTTATTAATATATGAACAAAATTAGATGACTGGTTGGTGGACAAAGTCTTCACCCACAGACACACAGTGGCCTTAGAGCTCATACTGAGGAAATATCACTTTTGTTGGTAAACCCACATTTTAGACTTTTAGACTTTAGACAACTAATTTGAAATGTTTATCAGCTGTAATTATTAAATGAATGTACCAAAGTTTAATCTTTTCCTCTTTCTAAAAGTTTCTCATCCTCCATAAATTGTTTGTGTCAGAGTCAGAGAACCGTGTCTCTAACAGTCAGAGGTTTTTGTACGACGGCTCCATCAGTTTGTATCACTGTGGTACACGTTTGGTGGAGGAACCAGACTGGATGTTAACTGTAAGTACAACTAACTTAAATTAAATTAACTATCCCTGTAATGTTGAGTTTTAAAGAGTTTTTCTCAGAGGAAAAACACTTCTTTTTGGGTTTAGTTATTTTATATTTTTCTAAGCTGCCGTGTTTAATGGAAACTCTGTGACGTCTGAGTTGGACTAATAAGATGAGTCTTAACACCAATTAATTATTTTAAAAAAAGACAAAGAAAA
This sequence comes from Fundulus heteroclitus, assembly GCF_011125445.2. Lineage (NCBI taxonomy): Eukaryota > Metazoa > Chordata > Actinopteri > Cyprinodontiformes > Fundulidae > Fundulus > Fundulus heteroclitus. The sequence goes on along the minus strand of NC_046373.1, from coordinate 26,420,942 downwards.
TCCACTTTATTTGAAAACTTATAAAAATTAATAATCAGATAACGCAACATGGTACATAACATGTTTAAAGCTTAGCAATATAAAGTTTTCCTATTTTTATTTTTACATTTATATGGTCATATTTTATAGTGTTTATTGAAAAAGCATAGCTCAAAGTTTTCAGTTTTCTCTTGAAAGTTTTCTTATTTCTATGTATTGTGAACAAGCGGTGTGGACTATATGCTGAGCCACATTATCAGTGTCACTGTGTGTAATGTGATCTCTGGCTCATGTATATTATTGATTATCAATTAATAATTTTCTCTGATGTATTGATGACAATTTTGGAAAAGAAAACATCTAAAACTTTTCTTAAAATAAAGCAATTTTTTTGAGTAGGGAACTAAACTTTGTGTGTGGGATTAAGGTTTTGAAAATAAAACAAGTTAAATGAGAAAACATGAAAACATTTACAAATGTCAGTTTTTATGTGTGGTACTGAAACCTGTCTGTTGCTGTGGTTGAGCAGTGATGCATGTGTGTTGCCATGGTTACAAGATCCAGAGCAGGAAGTGAAACCTGGAGGACTTTAATCTAGACTTTGCAATGTGTTTGTTTCTCTCTGCAGTGGGTGAACGCCGTCCCACCCTGACAGTGCTGCCCCCCTCCAGTGAGGAGCTGCAGCAGGGGAAGGCCACCCTCATGTGTCTGGCCAACAAGGGCTTCCCCTCAGACTGGAGTCTGTCCTGGAAGGTGGACGACAGCAGCAGCAGCAGCAGCAGCTGGGAGCAGAGCAGGAGCCCCGGGGTGCTGCAGAAGGACGGCCTCTACAGCTGGAGCAGCACCCTGAGGCTCCCTGCAGACCAGTGGAGGAAGGTGGGCTCTGTGACCTGTGAGGCCTCCAAGGGCTCCCAGCCTGCAGTCACACAGACGCTGACCAGAGACCAGTGTTCCCAGTCCTGAGCTCATTCAGGGATTTTCTAAAGATTTATTCTGCTACAGATCGCTTGCTTTAAAAACTTTTTATTGAATTTTATCTTCAGAATCTCTGTTTGTTGCTTAACTCCTTAAAAAAATAAAATCAACTATCACTCCTGATTTGTCTTTCAATTTTTTCAGATTTAATCAGCCATGAATGTTGTTTGTTGATCTTAGTTATTACCTTGTCAAACAAAAATAAAAATACTTCCAATTCTCTTATTACAGACGAAATGTTGCATTTTTGCAGAGGTATTTTCATATCATTAAATGTTGTTTTTTTCTACAGCTAGTCTCACTGAGACACGAGTTCTCATTTATAAGAGAGATCTGTTAGGTCACATGTCTATAGATAGTGAAGGATGATTGGTCCACAGAGGAGAAACAGCTGATAAGATAAGATAAGATAAGATAGTCTTTATTGATCTCACAATGGAGAAATTCACTCGTCACATCGGCTCATACAAGAAGGTGCAGAGTAGGGAAGGTGCATTCAGTTATATACAGTGAGTCTTCATATATACAATGGATCAAAAAGAATACCAAAAAATAAAAATACAAAATAAATAGGAATGTAAATGTCTCATTTACATTCTTAGTGGTCTATCTATCTATATATATATATATATATATATATATATATATATATATATATATATATATATATACATATATATATATATAAATAAACATATCTATCTACTTAAATATGTACATATATCTATGCGCCTGCATACATACGTACCTACGCGTATATACGTGCATATACATTGTATACATTTGTACATACATACATACATGTGTACTGACTTATGTTCAGGTGTTGATAGCAGCAGAAGTCACTACATCAGGATTATTGCACGGGTTGTAGGACAGTGTATTAGATACATTATTGCACCTTGGTTATTGCACATTAATTATTACAGTTATGGTCACAGTTGCAGTTACAGTGCAGCGTTGTAGAATCTGATAGCAGCAGGAATGAATGACCTGCGGTAGCGCTCCTTTTTGCAGACAGGATGTCTAAGTCTGGCACTAAAGGAGCTGCTCAGCTCCTCTACAGCCTGGTGCAGGGGGTGGAAGGTGTTGTCCATGATGATGAGCTCTTCATGAAGCCCCCGTAGCGTTTGCTAACCACAGGGCCGCTCCAACGGAAGTGCTCCATCTTGTACGGGATGTCTTCTGTATCACGTTGCTCAGTGGAGAGCTGCTCTCCTTCCTCCTCTGCCACCTGCTCCTCATCCTCAGCTGCTGATTTTACCCTGGAAAGCTCCCACCACCTCAACTCTCCAGGGAAAAAAGCAGCTGAGTCTCCATTCACACTTCTGCCTGTGGGGATTTTGGTTGAACGCCGCTTTCTCCCAAGAGGCTTCCCCCATCAAAAATGCTCCATGGAGTAGGAGTTTTTGCCCTGAGAGGAGGAGGGAAAGGATGAAGGGGAAAGAAAGACCGATGAAGGAGAAGGCTGTAGGTAAACACTCCCAAGGATGGTGGTCATCTCATGAGGGTCAGGTCCACAGAGTTGGTTACAGTCCTGCAGGACGGTGGAGAAATGAGAAAATGCATCTCTGTTGCTGGAGTTAGCTAACCCAGAGGGAAACATGGCTTTTTATGGGCATGCTGTGTGTTAAAACCTTTGACTCCTGATGTTCTCTGTTGGAGCTAAAGATTCTCTCTAAAGAATCAAACTCTGGGCCAAGGAGTAAGTCTGCAGGTGTTTGTTCATTTTTCAAACATCCAGCATGTATGAGCCACCATCCTGCATGGGTTAGGCACACAGAACCCATCAGGAGCTCAGGATGGTGCTCTGGCTGCAATCTAGCATCAGGATGGGCCTGCAGAAGATGGTGAAGGAGGTGAGGAGGTCATTGATGGAAAGGATGGGGCTCTGGGAACCCCATGTTCAAGCTGGACACAGAGTTTGCTTTTAAATAGAGAGAAGGTGAAGATTGGTAGAACGAGGCAGGAGGAAGCAGGCAGAGGATGAGGTGCAATGACTTATGGGTAATTAGTGGCAGCAGCAGGTGGAGCTGATTAGGTGCAGAGTGGTGGCTGGAATGGTGACTGGGAAGGCTGGAGCCTGGAGAAATAATCAGTCCAGAATAGTCCACAAAAACAAGAAAAACAAGACAACTGAGCTTTAACTGTCTCCAAATGAGCTCTGCTGTCCTGCTCACTAAGTTGACCAGATAACTTTTTATTATTCAGACAAAATCAGAGCGACAGTGAGTGTGAAAAAGAGGTGAAGAAACGTGTCCAAGAGGTTGGAACGGGAGGAGAAAAGGCATCAGGTGTGTTGTGTGATAAAAGAGCATCAGTGAGAATAAATAAAGCATGTTATCTTATTTTATAAAGTGTTAAGCACCTGGGAGGCAGAGGTCATAGAGGTCAAAGGTTAATGGGATTTTTAAGTTGCCTGAAACTGCTTCAGATTGAGATGTTAACAAAGTTTTTGAAAATGTAATTCAAATAATTTCACTTTTGAAGTTTAAACTGCATGATTTGATGTTTCTGTAACAAAACCACTGAAGTTGAGGCATTATTAATTTTGCTGGATAAAAAACAGAAAGTGTGTTTTAGTTTTTTTTTTTCACTGAACATTCCCTGCAGCTGCAGTTCAGTTTCTGTTCAGTTCATTTTGATCTTCCGCAAAAAAAAATTCAGGTGCATTAAAATATTCAAACCTATAAAATAACATTAAAGTTTCCCATGAAGCAAGCAATACATTTAAATGTGAAATATTCATGTGAATGTATTCGTGAGTCAAAATCTATCTCTATAAAATTATTGTTACTCTGTGTGTGTCTGTGTTTAGTGAGCTGTGTCAGAGTCTGCTGTGACATTCAGCTGCAGTTTCTGTTCAGCCTGACTGAGGGAGGTTTTTGTACGACTGTTTTTCACTGTGTGAACACATCCTGACTGTTGATGTAATGAACACTCTGACAGTAATAAACTGCAGCATCTTCAGCCTGAACTCCACTGATGGTCAGAGTGAAGTCAGTATTTCCAGAGTTTGTTCCACTGAAACGATCAGGGACTCCAGACTGACGGGTGCTTGTACATCTAACAATGAGTTTAGGTGCTTCTCCTGGTTTCTGAAGATACCAGCTGAAGCAGTAACTTGGATTGACTTTACATTTAATAGAGACAGTCTGTCCTGGAACAACAGACTGAGATCCTGGAGTCTGAGTTATAGTGACTTGTCCTGAAGATCCTGAGAAATAAAAAAAGATTAGAAAGTTTCCTGGATAAAAATCAGGCTTGAAGAATTGTTATCACCATCCAGACCAAAGCTGATATTCTAGATATCCTGGGGAACATGGTTCCATCTTAACAATGATTTCAGCAGAGAGTCTCACCATGAACCAGGAGCCCCAGGGTGGTCAGCAGTAGAGTCAGTGACATCATCATTGTGCTGCTGGTGTGTCAGTGGCTCTGAAAGGCCTGGACAGCCACTGATCAACACTGACCTCTTAACAGCTGGGAGCAGAGAGGCAGGACACATATGCAAACACACAGAGTCAGTCACATGGAGCTCAGCTCTACAGCTCATAACGCCTCCTTTTCTCTGCTGAAACATTTGTCATGTATTTATTAATCTGCATCTCCTGCTACATGTCAGGATATTTCCTCCAAACCGCAGAGAGAGCAGCACTACAGTTAAACTCAGTTTATGACACTACTGGCTAATTTAAGTCTGATGTTATTTCAATGCATCTAAAGGTGTGTTCACACTGAGTACACCTGTCAGCCCAAGCGACAGATTTACATGATATCTCTGCACAGGTGCCTCACAGGAGCGATGTGACACAAATCAGAATCAGAATCAGAATCAAGTTTATGTAGTTTAATCATGTAGGTTTGCACATACACGGAATATGACTTGGTGTTGATGGTGCAGACAAAAATAAGAATACAATAAAATAAAATTGAATAAAACCAATATATATACAGAAGCAATATACGTTCAGTAAACTGTGCGTTAATGTAACGCAGAAGCTTGTAAGCCCTGAACGGGGGAGAGAGACAACGCAAAACCACAAATGCAACTCTGGAAGGCCTGCTGGCCATCACCCTAATCTATAGCTCCATTCTCAGTTATTTATCAGATTAGAGTCAGGACTCTGGTTTTACTTTTTGTTAAAATCTATCAGTAGTATAAGAGTCATTTTGACCATAATAACTTAGTCATATCTATCCAGGCAAAATAGCAATTAATGTTGTTTGTGTTTTTCTGAGTTATTATTATGAGCTTCATTATGTTTCAAAAGGTTGTAAGGCTGATTGTTTTGGCAGTATTTGTGGGGAAAAAAGATGTCATGATGAATTGTATTTAATGCTGTGCTGAAAAAAAGAACAAAGAAAAAGGAAGAAAATACCCATAAATAAATTGCTAAAATAAAAGATTTTCAAGTTTTTGGTAAATGTTTGGAAGTTGAAAACAAACGTGTGATCAACATCAATATAAGCATAATTTTAACACGTTACCACGTTACAAGAAGCTGTGAAACAATATTTGAAACATTTGGAAAATCTTTGACAAATATGACATGAGGATTATTGAAATCCTCATTAAATGAGTTATGGTGACTTTAGTTAATTTGTTCCTTCAAGATAGACTTTTCTGAACAAATTGTCTCAGTTTTTATTATTTGTACTTAGAGCAAGCTCACTTAGAAGAACAGGGTCTATTTAATGTTATATTTACTAATGAGCACAAATTATTCATCTTAATCTGTGTCAAGTATAGTTTATTTTTTTGATCGACATCTATATTGATTCCAGTCGTCCATTTCTTCTTCCTGTATCATATCGTAATTAAGTTTAATTAATCACTGGCAGGTTCAGTTAAAATGGGTTTAAAGCTATCTATTTATTTATAAAGCTAAAACAGAATGTCATGTTCTCATGTGTTTGCATTCATTCAGCTTCACCAGTCATCAGTTGTGTTTCTATTCAGTCTGAATGAGTTAGTTCATTGATTGTGTTCCACTGTGTGAACACAACTTGGCTGTTGAAAGTGTCGCTCTGACAGAATCTTCAGCCTGAACTTTATTGATGGTCAGAGTGAAGTCAGAGTTTTATCTACTGCCTCTGAAATAATAAGCAGCTAGAGAGTTAAGGACTAAAACAATTGTATCACTGTTTAAAGAACATCTAGTCAGAACCTGAGGATATGTATTCAGCAAAGAGAGATCAATCTTCATCAAGTTGTTAAGAATGTTTTCTTCCATGTTGACCCATATGTTGACTTTAAATTTCAATCTCAGGTCAAATTATATTTTCCACAAGAAAGGCAGTTCTTCCAGGTGTTTGAAAATATCCGAACATATTAACTTCAAAAGCTTGAACTCCAAATATTTCTGTGAAACCAGCAGTAAATTTTAATGTGAACTATTCATGTGAATGTATTAGTGAATAAAAAATATCTCCGTGAAATGATTGTTACTCTGTGTGTGTCTGTGTTTAGTGAGCTGTGTCAGAGTCTGCTGTGACTTTCAGCTGCAGTTTCTGTTCAGGCTGACTGAGGGAGGTTTTTGTACGACTGTTTTTCACTGTGTGAACACAGCCTGACTGAGGCTATGAGCACTCTGACAGTAATAAACTGCAGCATCTTCAGCCTGAACTCCACTGATGGTCAGAGTGAAGTCAGAGTTTCCAGAGTTTGTTCCACTGAAACGATCAGGGACTCCAGACTGACGGGTGTCTGCACATGTAATAATGAGTTTAGGTGCTTCTCCTGGTTTCTGAAGGTACCAGTTGAAGCAGTAACTCGTGCCTGGATTGACTTTACATTTAATAGAGACAGTCTGTCCTGGAACAACAGACTGAGATCCTGGAGTCTGAGTTATAGTGACTTGTCCTGAAGATCCTGAAATATAAAAAAAGATTAGAAGGTTTCCTGGATAAAAATCAGGCTTGAAGAATTGTTATCACCATTTAGACCAAAGCTGATATTCTAGATATCCTGGGGAACATGGTTCCATCTTAACAATGATTTCAGCAGAGAGTCTCACCGTGAACCAGGAGCCCCAGGGTGGTCAGCAGTAGAGTCAGTGACATCATCATTGTGCTGCTGGTGTGTCAGTGGCTCTGAAAGGCCTGGACAGCCACTGATCAACACTGACCTCTTAACAGCTGGGAGCAGAGAGGCAGGACACATATGCAAACACACAGAGTCAGTCACATGGAGCTCAGCTCTACATTCTGCAATGTTTCCACGTGAATGCTCAACCATTTGCATCTGAAAAACAAGCAAAGATCTCAAACCAGAGTGTTCAGCTTTTCAGAGAATTTCTGAAGGATAGAGGACTTTTCAATCTATTCTGACTTTCTTTTTCTAAAATTTTTGGGATCCTGACGAAGCTCCTGCATGACTGGATCATAATCATGTTTGTTTTTTTGCACAGAAAAACACAATTGCTGAAATATTGACATTTCATATATTTAGTCTACATCTACCCTGTGCTGGACTGGCCACCTGACCAGGATGTTCCCCGCCTCTTGTCCTATGACTGCTGGAGACAGACACCAGCTGGATGGATGGATGGATGGATGATTAGTCAGATGAACAGAAAAGTGTCTTTGCCAACCTTTTTATTTTAGGGCTTAAATTAACAAAAATAAATGTAATAACTGGTACCAATTTTTGGATTTCATGATAAAGAAAAGAAAAGAAAAGAAAAGAAAAGAAAAACTTTTCACAAAAATGTGAACAGTTTTTATCTCTAAGGGCATTTTCACAGCAGGAAAGTCATTTGATCCACTTGTTTGGTCTGCTTTAATTTTGACATTATTTATTTTGCAAGTGAACTATAACTTATAACAGAACCATGTATGACAACCGTCACTCCCATTGGACAGATATGAGCAGAGTGGGACAGAGCACACACCTGGGAATATATGCTGATGCACCACAAATCCAAGGTAAGGCAAGGCAAGGCAAATTTATTTATATAGCACATTTCAGTACAAAGACAATGCAAAGTGCTTTACTTGATAAAAATATAGGAAAATAAATCAGAATAAGAGCAAGTTGGAATAAAACGTAGAAACAAAATAAAACATGGGAGAATAGAAATTAAAAGCAATTATTAAAAACAGTTGGACTACAAAGTTGAACTTATTATGTTTTAGTAAGGCAGTTTAACTAGAACAGTCAAAGGCAATCCTGAACAAATGTGTTTTCAATATTGATTTAAAAGAACTCAGGCTTTTAGCACGTTTACGGTTTTCTGGAAGTTTGTTCCAGATTAAATCCACCTATTGGTCTCCCGTTCCAGATTTCCCTCATTGGTGAACAAGACCCTTACATGCTTAAACTCTTCCACTTAGGGAATTACATTTATATTAGAGTGTTTAATTATTATTTTACATTAATACATCATCACTATCTTCATTTTCTGATACAATTCTGCCTATTTTTTATGGTAGAGTGTGATGCTCAACATCCAATCATGTTTTGTCTTTAGATGGTTCTGTTTTAATGGTTCACCAGTAATACTTGTCAGTTGTTATATGTGTTATGATTTTCTATTGATATCTTAGGATAGATAGATAGATAGATAGATATGATAGATAGATAGATAGATAGATATAGATGATAGATCGTAGATAGATAGATAGCTAGATAATAGATAGTAGATAGCTAGATAGATCTCGCTCGCTCGATCGCTAGCTGCTCGCTAGCTAGATAGTAGACCGATCGATCCTCGTCGCTCGCTAGATCCTAGATAGATAGATAGCTTTATTACAGACTCAAGTCCAAATTACAAAAAACGAAAATGAATAAAAGAATAAAAGTACATTAAAAAAGAAAAAAGAAAACTCCTAGCCTTTCAAAAAGGCAAATCACCAATGGTCTCCAGAGTATCAGATGAGTATGTTTACTGCACTCATATGTAACATTAGTCAACAGTTTGGATAAATACTATATTGGACTCATTTAAACGACAGATAAATTTATACATAAGCTTTCTTAAAACAGCCATTAAAGTGCTGAGTCGAGCAGATACAAACAGTTCACTAGCACTGGTCCATCTGGGTTTGTTTAACAAAAGCCTTAATGCGTCATTATAGGCCACCTTCAATCTTTGAAGACTGGCTTTTTTTAAGTTGCGCCACAAATGTGCGGTATACAGAGATGTACAATATGACCTAAACAACTTCAGTTTCACTGCATCAGAACAGAATCCAAACTTACGGACAAGGATATTTGCCTGAGCATATAGTATTTGAACCTCCCGGTAAATGTCTTCATCATCAGATAGACGGTCTGTCAGCACATGGCCAAGATATTTTACTTAATTTGAGACATTCAATAACATCCCAGATAGTTTAAAATTTGGAAATATAATATTTTTGTCTTCCTTAGTGTGATAAATCAAGAAGATACTTTTAGATGGGTTGAATTTGACATCAAATTGTACACCATATGCTGAACAGACATTAAGCATCTTCTGGAGACCAGCTGAACTTGGACTAAAAACCACTAGGTCATCAGCATACATAAAATGATTAAAAATAGTATCACCAACCATGCAGCCAGTTCTACACAAGTTTAGCTGCTTAGAGAGGTCATTCATATAAAAATTAAACAACATAGGAGATAAAATGCTTCCTTGTCTGACTCCATTGCCGACACGAAAGGATGCAGACACACAATTGTCCCATTTGACTTGCATATCTTGATTAGCATACCAGTAGGACAGACATCTTCCTATATATTTATTTATCTATATATGACCTTTTTCAACAATGATCAAAATAACACAGTGGAGCTGAAGTAAGGAAGTATCAAGCAAGTTATTTTGACAGGAAAAATTTTTTCAGGGTTTATTTATATTAATGTCTCAGTGATACAGCACTGCACCGTGCATTCTGATCAGACTAACTGTTCAGGCCTAACTTTTAGTCTGCGACAGAAACAAAGATTCATGGCTAACTACTGCCCTCCTGTGGCTTTATCAGTGATGGCATGCAGAGAAAAAGGGGGAAAAAAAGAGAAAAAATAAATAAATAAAATAAAGACTTAAAACTTTAAAGCGTGGCAGAAGCTGAGAAAAATGGAATTAACAAACAACCAATATCAAAATAATCATAATCTGTGTCTTCAAACTATGTTTTCTGGCCAAAACTGGAGTTGGTGATACCTCTGCCGTCTCTTGATAAAACGTCTGTTCACCAAGCCAGAAGAGAAACACTTCAACCAATTAAAAAATAAGTTACAGAACAAAAACTTTCAGTTTTTGAGTAATAAATAGTTTTTCAAATAAGTATATATAATTAGTACAATAACCTGTTTTATAGGTTTCAGGGCTTTTTCTGTGCTTTTGTGGTATTTGCATATCTATAAGTTGATTTTAGTTATTACCTTGTCAACGGCTTTACTGTTTTCAGAAGCAGTGTTTTCCAGAATCTACACAACAAACTAACAACAAACTATAACTTCTGTGGATGAATGTTATTTTTTATCTATTTACAAAAGTTGCATTATAAAGTGATTTTGTTACTTATTAAGTTGTAGGACAAATGTAATAATATTGTGTTTCTATAATTTTTTCCCCCTGTCCATCTTCTTTTCCTCCCTTCTTCATCCTCACATCGCTCTCTTCTCCTCCTCTCCTTTGTTGATGACGTTTCTGAAGAGTGTGACCAGCGGCCCCTTGCTGTGGCCCTTCCAGCTCTTCATGAAGCCCCCGTAGTGTTTGCTAGCCACAGGGCCGCTCCAACGGAAGTGCTCCATCTTGTACGGGATGTCTTCTGTATCACGTTGCTCAGTGGAGAGCTGCTCTGCTTCCTCCTCTGCCACCTGCTCCTCATCCTCAGCTGCTGGTTTTACCCTGGAAAGTTTCCACCACCTCAACTCTCCAGGGAAAAAATCAGCTGAGTCTCCATTCACACTTCTGCCTGTGGGGATTTTCGTTGAACGCCGCTTTCTCCCAAGAGGCTTCCCCCATCGAAAATGCTCCATGGAGTAGGAGTTTTTGCCCTGAGAGGAGGAGGGAAAGGATGAAGGGGAAAGAAAGACCGATGAAGGAGAAGGCTGTAGGTAAACACTCCCAAGGATGGTGGTCATCTCATGAGGGTCAGGTCCACAGAGCTGGATACAGTCCTGCAGGACGGTGGAGAAATGGGAAAATGCATCTCTGTTGCTGGAGTTAGCTAACCCAGAGGGAAACATGGCTTTTTATGGGCATGCTGTGTGTTAAAACCTTTGACTTCTGATGCTCTCTGTTGGAGATAAAGATTCTCTTTAAAGAAACAAACTCTGGGCCAAGGAGTAAGTCTGCAGGTGTTTGTTCATTTTTCAAACATCCAGCATGTATGAGCCACCATCCTGCATGGGTTAGGCACACAGAACCCATCAGGAGCTCAGGATGGTGCTCTGGCTGCAATCTAGCATCAGGATGGGCCTGCAGAAGATGGTGAAGGGAGGTGAGGAGGTCATTGATGGAAAGGATGGGGCTCTGGGAACCCCATATTCAAGCTAGATACATAGTTTGCTTTTAAATAGAGAGAAGGTGAAGATTGGTAGAACGAGGCAGGAGGAAGCAATCAGAGGATGAGGTGCAATGACTTATGGGTAATTAGTGGCAGCAGCAGGTGGAGCTGATTAGGTGCAGAGTGGTGGCTGGAATGGTGACTGGGAAGGCTGGAGCCTGGAGGAATAATCAGTCCAGAATAGTCCACAAAAACAAGAAAAACAAGACAACTGAGCTTTAACTGTCTCCAAATGAGCTCTGCTGTCCTGCTCACTAAGTTGACCAGATAACTTTTTATTATTCAGACAAATTCAGAGTGGCAGTGAGTGTGGAAAAGAGGTGAAAAAACGTGTCCAAGAGGTTGGAACTGGTGGAGAAAAGGCATCAGGTGTGTTGTGTGATAAAAGAGCATCAGTGAGAATTCCTTCTACATGGAATGAAAGAAGACGTGAAGGAAGATGGTGTGAGAGAAGACAAGGCAGAAGAAAGATTTAGATGGAGACAGACTCATCTTTGAATGTAATAAAACACGGTGAGCCCAAACTTCTAGTTGACCAATTCAATCTGGATTTAACTTTCTGTTACATCAATGTTGAAAATTTGTTCAAAGGTCAAATATGTTGTTGATCTGTTTTCACGATTTGTTATGAAACATGTTTGATTTCATTGAAGGACTGAAGATGTGAAAAGTCAGCTTGGTGTGAAGTTAAGCATGTTTACAGAGTTCATCACAATTAATCCTGACATGTTTCCTCCATGTTTTCAGTTTATTCTCACACTGTTTCAGGAATGTTTGTAATGTGATTCATTTATTGTTGATCACAGTGTAAAAGTTTACTGACTGGAATATAAATATAGTGTCTGCTGTAAATCGAGTTTTAAACAAATACTAGGCAGAGTGGGTAAAAAAAGTAAAACATGTTAAAATAATTTCAGTTTAGAAGTTTAAAAACAGCATCATTTTATGTTTCTGTGATAAAAGCTCTGAGGTTGAAGGATTAAAACCAGAAAGTGTGTTTTAGTTTGTTCACTGAACAGAATCAGTCTCTGCAGCTACAGTTCAGTTTCTGTTCTGTTCTGTTTGACTGAGGGAGGTTTTTGTACGACTGTTTTTCACTGTGTGAACACATCCTGACTGTTGATGTAATGAAAACTCTGACAGTAGTAAACTGCAGCATCTTCAGCCTGAACTCCACTGATGGTCAGAGTGAAGTCAGAGTTTGATCCACTGCCTGTAAAACGACTTGGAGTCCCTGATGCTCGAGAGCTGGAAGCATAAATTAGCCGCTTAGGAGTTTGTCCATCTTTCTGTTGATACCAGGCTAAAAAGTGGCTGTTGATGGCAACAAAAACATCCTGACTGGTCCTACAGGTGATCTGGCAGATCCTCCCAGATCAGCTGTCACTGCTGCAGGCTGAGACACTGTGACCTGACCTCTGGACTCTGAGGACACAGAGACAAAAACATAAAGCAGCTTGATGGTTTTGTGGGCTTCATTTCAGAGGGACAGATGTTGATAGAGGAGAGGAGTTTGATCCTCTGGACTTTACCTGTGAAGCAGCAGCAGAGGAGAGTCCAGATGAGGACGCAGATCAAAGTCATGTTTTTGATGAGGAGGATTTCTGTGTCTTCTGTTGTGATGAAGGACAGCTGTCAGTCCTCCAGTGTTCAACTCTCAGGACTATAAACTCTCCCAGAGCACTGGAGCATGGTGCTGCTGATGCAAAGTGCCTCTCTATGGAAATGCTCTGTAGTGATTCCTGTAGGAACTGGGATCAATTTCTCTCAGCTGTTGAAAATCAAAAACTAAATCAGACATGGAAGTTTAGCTTTTTCATGGTGAATAATGATTTTACCAAGAGTAATAATTCTTCAAGGTGACAGGGAAGCAGGAGGAAACAGTTTGTGACCTGAAAGCCGTAATTAAACGGCAAACTTTAAAGGTCGGCCCCCGCTTCTCGCCCATCGGCTGCTGGAGTTAGGCACCCAGCTAGAAAGTTGATGGATAGTTAGATAAGTATAAATCATTTTAAACATGCCTTTTTTATTAATATATAAATAAAATAAGATGACTGGTTGGTGGACAAAGTCTTCACCCACAGACACACAGTGGCCTTAGAGCTCATTCTGAGGAAATATCACTTTGGTTGGTAAACCCACATTTTAGACTTTTAGACTCTAGACAACTAATTTGAAAAGTTTATCAGCTGTAATTATTTAACGAATGTACCAAAGTTTAATCTTTTCCTCTTTCTAAAAGTTTCTCATCCTCCATAAATTGTTTGTGTCAGAGTCAGAGAACCGTGTCTCTACAGTCAGAGGTTTTTGTACGACGGCTCCATCAGTTTGTATCACTGTGGTACACGTTTGGTGGAGGAACCAGACTGGATGTTAACTGTAAGTACAACTAACTTAAATTAAATTAACAATCCCTGTAATATTGAGTTTTAAAGAGTTTTTCTCAGAGGAAAAACACTTCTTTTTGGGTTTAGTTATTTTATATTTTTCTAAACTGCTGTGTTCAATGGAAACTCTGTGACGTCTGAGTTGGACTAATAAGATGAGTCTTAACACTGAAAAAATACTTTTATTTAAATAAAAACAAAGGAAATCTGCTTTATATGAAAAAGTATAAAAAATAATAATCAGAAAACCCTACATCTTAAATAAAATGTTAATTTAAAACTTAGCATTATAAAGTTTTCCAATTAAAATTTTTTACATTTATATAGTCATATTTTATATTTGGTATAGAACAAGTATCGCTTAAGGTTTTCAGTTTTATCTTGAAATTTTTCCTATTTCTACGTATCGTTAACAAGCGGTGTGGACTATATGCTGAGCCACATTATCAGTGTCACTGTGTGTAATGTGATCTCTGGCTCATCTATATTAATTACATTTTTTATTATCCATTTTCTGTCTGAATGTCTGAAAGCTTGTTTTCTTTTTTCAAGAAATCTTTATTTTTTACACGGAAATAAACTTAGATTGTGAGATTCAGGTAGCGGCACATATCTCTTAAAAAACAATATAAATACATTTAAAGTGGTTTTAGAAGATTAGACCTGATTTTAAAAATTGAACAAGTTTAATGAGAAAACATGAAAACATTTAGAAATGTCAGTTTTTATGTGTGGTACTGAAACCTGTCTGTTGCTGTGGTTGAGCAGTGATGCATGTGTGTTACCATGGTTACAAGATCCAGAGCAGGAAGTGAAACCTGGAGGATTTAATCTAGACTTTGCAATGTGTTCGTTTCTCTCTGCAGTGGGTGAACGCCGTCCCACCCTGACAGTGCTGCCCCCCTCCAGTGAGGAGCTGCAGCAGGGGAAGGCCACCCTCATGTGTCTGGCCAACAAGGGCTTCCCCTCAGACTGGAGTCTGTCCTGGAAGGTGGACGACAGCAGCAGCAGCAGCAGCAGCAGCTGGGAGCAGAGCAGGAGCCCCGGGGTGATGCAGAAGGACGGCCTCTACAGCTGGAGCAGCACCCTGAGGCTCCCTGCAGACCAGTGGAGGAAGGTGGGCTCTGTGACCTGTGAGGCCTCCAAGGGCTCCCAGCCTGCAGTCACACAGACGCTGACCAGAGACCAGTGTTCCCAGTCCTGATGTCCCTCACTGGGAGTTCTCTTTTTCTTATATTTCTACTGATGTTACTTTTGCTGGTTCTTTTTCTGTCATCTGTCACCAATAAAGTTTTGACTCAAATTTACAGAATAAAGACATTTTCTTCAAATTAAGATTGTTTCATTCAGATTTTTATCAAAATGTCCTTAACAATATTTTTACATCTTTAACCAGCACATCAGCAGACAGCATATTATTATGGCCAGAGGGACAAAGCATCTCACTGCAGAATCTATATAGTCTATTGAACCCGTCTAAAGTCCCACCATTTATCCATCATCAGAGAAACACCTTTAGTCTTCTCAAATATTAAATGACAGGTTTAATAGCTGACTCCACCAGTCACTTGGGATCAATGTGAAGTTGATTATGATCAATAAATAAATCTCTTTATTGGACTGATAAATATCCAGAAATATTTTTTTTTACCATTTCGATTCAGCTTTATACTTAATTCTGAGAAACCTTTAATTTAGTATTTCTTATGTTGCTAAACTATTTAGAGTTACTCAATAATGCAATTGTTTAGAAAAAGTTATCTCTCATTTTTTGCAGTCAGGGTTTGTTTAACCTATTTTTTTTATGTTTAATTATTATCTTACATTACTATATCATCAAGCTCCATCATATATCAGAGCTCTGATTACCCCGTATGTTCCTAACAGAGCACTTCGCTCTCAGACTGCAGGTCTGCTGGTGGTTCCTAGAGTCTCTAAAAGTAGAATGGGAGGCAGATCCTTTAGCTATCAGGCTCCTCTCCTGTGGAACCAACTCCCAGTTTTGGTCCGTGAGGCAGACACCCTGTCTACTTTTAAGACTAATCTTAATACTTTCCTTTTTGACAAAGCTTATAGTTAGAGTGGTTCATGTTACCCTGAGCTACCTCTATAGTTATGCTGCTATAGGCTTAGGCTACTGGAGAACATCAGGATCTATTTTTCTCACTCTACTGAGTTCTACTGTTATCCAGTTTTGCATTGCTTGTCGTCATTTCAGCTTTTAACTTTTTGTTCTCTGTCTTTTTTTTTCTTCATAGTAGGTACACCTGGTCTGATGTTCTGTTAGCTATGACATCATCCAGAGAAGACAGATCACCCGCTATTACCATCTAATGTAGAACAGATTACTGGATCAATGTTTGCTTCTGTGCTTTTTTGTCTCTCTTGTTGTGTCTCTGCTCTGTCTTCTGTAACCCCAGTCGGTCGAGGCAGATGACCGTTCACACTGAGCCCGGTTCTGGTTCTGCTGGAGGTTTTCCTTCCCGTTAATGGGGAGTTTTTATTTCCGCTGTCGCTTCATGCTTGCTCAGTATGAGGGATTGCTGCAAAGCCATGGACAATGCAGACGACTCTCCCTGTGGCTCGACGATTCTTCAGGAGTGAATGCTGCTTGTTGGGACTTTGAAGCAATCAACTGGTTCCCTTATATAGGACATTTTTGACCAATCTGTATAATATGATTGAATTTGACTTTGTAAATTGCTCGAGATGACATGTTTCATGAATTGCCGCTATTTAAATAAAATTAAATTGAATTGGATATCTTTATCATCTGATACAAGTACACTCAGGGAATTATGGGATGCCGTCTGCATGAACTGTTCTCCCCCTGCAGAAAAGATTGTGTCTGTTACACATTATAATACCACTACTGGATGCATTTACACATTCTACATTATCAGGATTGTTTCATTGCACATTTCTGTATATGAAAGTTTAACTTTACTGCTCAGAATTTACTGCAGGCATGGATGTATCATCCAAGAAGCTTTGAGTGATTAATTGATGCATCAGAGTAAAGCATATCTTTTAAAAAGGACTGCCTTTGAGAACTCTTTTTCTTAAAGTGAGGCTCAGCATAAGATAAGATAAGCTTTATTGATCTCACAGTGGAGAAATTCACTTGTCACACATTGGCATCATCCTATTAAGTTTTTTCCTTAAAAAAAAAAAAAAGTTGTTTCCTCAAACGTGCCTGTTTGGATGATTCATATGTGATGATTGTCTGTTGTTATATGTGTATTTGTTTTAGCTATATGCATATATGTCCCACCTAATGTTTTCTGTTTACTGTAAAGCAACATTGTTCCTATTTCTTCATAATTCACTCTTCTTAGTTCACATATATGCACTTCTATATGAAAAAAAATAAAGACACGACACTTATGCTTTGCTTGCAGCTCTCTTTATATTTTCATGACATCTACAATATTTTTTGAAGTAAAATCTAAAACATGACCCATCTCATCTCCAATAAAGAAATTTATTTTGACAGGAAATATTATTTTCAGGCTTTATTTGTATTCATTTCTCAGTAGTACTGCACTGCAACGTGCTTTCTGATAGTATTCACGTCTCAGACTAACTGTCCAGGCCAGACTTTTAGTCTGCGACAGAAACAAAGATTCATGGCTAACTACTGCCCTCCTGTGGCCATACCAGGGACGACATGTAGTTGTTTTTAAAGATTTTAGACACGTGAATCACATTTACAACTTTAAAAAATGTCAGAAGCAGAGACATATGATATTGATAGACAACCAGTATCAGACTTATTATTTGTGTCTTCAAACTATGTTTTCAGGCCAGAACTGTAGTTGGTGATACCTCTACCGCCCCATCAAGTCAGAAGAGAAACACTTCAACCAAATGAAAAATAAGTTACAAAACCAAAACTTTCAGTTAGTTGATTGTTAAATATTATTTTAATATATGATCAATGCAATAACCACTTTCATGTGTTTGAAATATATTTGTTCTCCGCTTTTTTTCTATTTGTATAAGTTTGAAGAAATAAAAAGGCTTCAGCATTAACGATCAGGACTTTTTGTCGCTGTTTTAAGAAGCAACGTCTTCCAGAATCTGCATACTAAGAACAAAAAATAACTTCTGTGGATGAATACTATTTTTCTCTATTTACAAAACGTTAGAAAAGCGATTTTGGTCCTTAACTTATAGGACATATTTATTATTATTCTGTATTTTGATTATTTTCGCCCTGTCCATCTTCTTTTCCTCCCTTCTTCATCCTCACATCGCTCTCTTCTCCTCCTCTCCTTTGTTGATGACGTTTCTGAAGAGTGTGACCAGCGGCCCCTTGCTGTGGCCCTTCCAGCTCTTCATGAAGCCCCCGTAGCGTTTGCTAGCCACAGGGCCGCTCCAACGGAAGTGCTTCATCTTGTACGGGATGTCTTCTGTATCACGTTGCTCAGTGGAGAGCTGTTCTGCTTCCTCCTCTGCCACCTGCTCCTCATCCTCAGCTGCTGGTTTTACCCTGGAAAGCTCCCACCACCTCAACTCTCCAGGGAAAAAATCAGCTGAGTCTCCATTCACACTTCTGCCTGTGGGGATTTTCGTTGAACGCCGCTTTCTCCCAAGAGGCTTCCCCCATCGAAAATGCTCCATGGAGTAGGAGTTTTTGCCCTGAGAGGAGGAGGGAAAGGATGAAGGGGAAAGAAAGACAGATGAAGGAGAAGGCTGTAGGTAAACACTCCCAAGGATGGTGGTCATCTCATGAGGGTCAGGTCCACAGAGCTGGATACAGTCCTGCAGGACAGCGGAGAAATGGGCAGAACTGTGCAAACAAAGAAGAAACTGAGGGAAATTAATTATCATCATTTAAATATTGACTTCTGTTCAGTGTACTAAACAACCAGCCTGCAGAGGATAGTGATGGGAGGTGAGGAGGTCATTGAGCTTTTAATGTCTCCAAATGAGCTCTGCTTTCCCGCTTACTAAGTTTACCAGATAACGTTTTATTATTCAGACAAACTCAATGAATATACCTGCAACCAGAAAGGATATTTCTCAAAAAGTTATGTTTGCGACCCACAATAGTCATGCAGGCTACTTACTTTATTTTCTTTAATTAGAACAGTCCATCTCTGTTAAGTCCGCTATTGGACCTCTGTGATGCTTTTATCCTGTGGAATTACTAAGTGGTCAAAGCAAAAACAAAGCGTGCAAAGCAAATGTTCGCAGATTGTGTTTGAGTTTAAAAGGAAAATAGTTTCCTCTGTTGACCTCAGTGAGATTCTCTGATGTCACAGAGGTGGAACTGTGATTGGTCATCTCAGACTGCATTCAGCTCTTTGGATTGATGCAGGTCACGCACTGAACAACAGTCCAGTCTTCATAGGACGGTTTCCCTCATGGGTTTTTCTCCACATGCCAGTTTTTCTATTTACTGGGCTCTGAAACTCTAATGAAAAAATAAAATAAACCAACAATGAACAAAGCTTTGCATCTAAGCTAGAAAATGGAGCCAACATTGCCGGACTCTTCACATCCGTCCCAATTAACTGTTTGAACTTCTTTATCAGGAAAATAGTACAAGAGCATTAAGTTCAGAACCATTGAAATCCTGCGCTGCTTTCTGTCTCAAGCTGTTTAAACTTTGGCCTGATGTCACGGTTAGGTCCTTTACATTAGAAAGAAAGACAGAAATCTTAAACCGTCCCTTAGGGAGCAGTGGGCAGGTTTTACAGTGCCTGGGGAGCAATCTGGGGCTAAGGGTCTTGCCTAGAGACCCATAGCGGCAGTCTGCAGGGTGCAAAACGGGTTCCTGCAGCCTTCGCAGAACGCAGATGTTCTGCTAGTCAGTAGGCCACCACTCCCACATAAGCCACTGTTATTTCAATTTTTTTATCCATGTTTAATCGCTTTAAAAATTTAAGATTTTGATTTTAATCAATGATATTGATAATAAAATAAATGCTTAACATTATGTAATGGAAATAGTTTTGTAAATGTTCACAGACTGACCACTCCAAGCTCTTTACCCTACAGCCACACTCACCCAATCTCACTCACGAAACGCACATATACACTGATATGCACATCCGTAAGCAACTTGGGCTTAAGTGCCTTGCCCAGGGGCACACTGACATGTGGAAGCTGGAATCAAACCCAAAACCTACTCCACCTGCTGACTGGACCGAAGGCGGAGTCCTACCCGGGCCGGCTGTGGCGTTTGATTGCATTTACCATCATGCTGCTGTCAGAGCTGAGCTCCTGACAGCTGGGGCGCTCCCAACAGCGGCTGAGTGCTGCTCTGACCACGCCCACCACCACCGCAACCACCAATAGCAACAAAGGACGCATTCTTCGGATTTCTGCAGCAAATTAACAAAATAAAAGCCTCTCATTATGACCACGCAGTGAGGTAAAGAACACAGTTAACTTTTTCAGACGTGTTAAAATCTTGAAAAGGGCGACAAAACACGTTTAAATAACAGTTACCATCATAACTATTAAGTAATATGAAATAATTATTTCTATTGTGAAATAATCTACTACAAGTGGCACTAATAATAATAATAATAATAATAATAATAATAATAATAATAATAATAATAATAATAATAATAATAATAATAATAACCTTTCCTCCTTGGTCTTTCTTCTTTGTGTCTTTCTGTTGTTCCCTCCACCAACGATTTCTGTCTTTCTACTTGTTTTTCTTGGGCCAATCGATGGGCTTTATACCCTTTCAGCCAAGGACACGCAAAGTTACGCACACACAAACTGACGTCTTTGTGACTCCCTATCATTTTGTCATTGATGTCTGTAAATATAGGCTAGTGTGCAAAAGCGGGCGACTAATTAAAGATCCCCTACATCTCCTGCTCACATCCACACATCACCATCCTCATCATCGCATACCTCCCACTAAGAATAAAAAGCCTTTTAGAAACATGCAGAAGTTCACCCATGAGGAGAATAAGCTTGTAGGTAATTTAAAAATAAGACGTAGGACTGGGGGAAAAAAACGTAATTAATTACCATTAATTAAATGACAAATGTTGCAAGCCAAGTTAGTTTTTCATTGGTCCGTTACAGATTTTTCAGACACAGAATGCCATTTTTAATTTATAACGGCATGTTCTGAAAGCATTTATGCTTTTTATTGTAAATCATTTTGTTTTAAAGCATTAAAAGAGACAAATGGCTCAGGGACTGACAGTATTGGTCATAGTTTGTATCGCTTTGATCTGGACTGAAAGATCCTAAAGATCATCTCCAGTTGCAAATAATCCATAAAAAAACACTTTATCAGGATATAAACTTCTCCGACGATCTACCATTGGCAGAAAATATAAAGCTTTGAAAGAAAGAAAAAAAAAACATCTAATTGCTAATGGAGAATTCATCATATGTCACATTCATTAGCTTCAATGTTCAAGTACATTAAAAGTCTTATAATCTTTGTTTGAAATGTCAAGACATTTTAAAATAACAGGAATAAAAGCTTTACTTGATGTCTGTGGCCATTTAAAAGTTTCAGGTTTTTTTTGTTCTGTTTCTCTAATGGAACAATATGAGCATTTTCAGGAGGCAGGCAGCTAAATATAAACCCATTAGTCCAACCACAGCCTTGAGTCTCCATTCAGTCCAGGACATATAGACTCCGTGCTCAGGGAAGAAGTATGGACATCAGTTTGCCTTTAACTTGTGCTACTTTTGTTCACTAATGAGTGCAATAATATTCAATTCATTTCCAAAATACCTTATTGATTCAACAGGGAAATGAAATAACCGAGATTAAGATAGGATTTGATGTGCAAGTTTAATACCTCAACATATATCTATCAAAGTACCAGCTATTTAAACCACCTAAGTGTCTGATGGAAATCCTCTTAACTTTCTATTTAATTGGTTATTATTATTATTATTATTATTATTATTATTATTATTATTATTATTATTATTATTATTATTATTATTGTTGTTGTTATCAATATCAGTTCTAAGCAAAGACTTTGTAAAAGTTGAGACAATAAAAAAACATATTAAAGTGCGTTTGATGATTTTTCATTTTATTTTATGGCAATAAAATTGTGAATACTAACATAGAATTGTGGGATCCATCCATCCGTTGTCTAGGGCTTATCAAAGATCGGAAAACAGGTCCAGGAGGGAGACCCAGGCATCCCTCTCTCCAGCGACATCCTCCAGCTAAAGCTAAGGGCTCCCAAGGCATTCCAGGGATAGATGGGATATGTAGTCCCTCCTCCCAGTGGGACCTGTCTGGGAAACCTCCAAAGGGAGGTGACCAGGGAGCGTCAAACCACATCAACCCATTTGCAGAGAAGAAGTGGCTCTACTTTGAGCTCCCCCCAGATGACAGAACTCCTCCCCCCATATATGAAGCTGAGCTAAGAGGTGAGTAAAAACTACAAGTAAAAAGGATTTTTCTTCCCAGGCAGCTACTCCATGTCTTAATGAGGAGCAGCTGTGCAGGGCCTGGAAGAGAGTTGGTGAAAATGCTTTTAGTTTATTAAAGGTGCTCAGAAAGTCCTGTACAGGTTACAATAGTAAAAATGGTCCCAATAACAAAGAAGAAATGCATTCTGTTACAATCTGCGATACCGTCACAATCTTTGGCAGTCCATCATTCACATTGTTTGTGATGGTATAACGTTCTTGGGTCCTCGCCCAAGCTACCTGCTGTTGCAGCTTTTTCAAACTTTTTCCATGTTGCTTCGAGCGTAGCTTTTTGTCCTGTGCCTGTATCTTCACTTACGAAGATAAGCTCGCAACTTCCTTAAATGGCATGTTCGCTTGTCTTTCCTGTTTTGAAGAATGGCTAAGAGAAATGGGCCTCGGTCTCACTTCATACTTATTCAGGGAAATAGTAAGTTGCCGTTTACTAATTAGGTTTCCACAAACCATTCAATTAGCTTTGGAACTGAAGTTGAAAATATGAAGTCCTAACTAAGAGGAGATTTTTAAAGATGGGGTCCAATAATTATGGTAGCAGTGATTTTGTTAAAGGCTATAATTTCTAAACGTTCAAATAAATGACTGGATTGGGGGGGGGGGGGAAGGAAATTATGCTGTTTCAATAAAGAATTGCATAAATCTGTATTACTGCCATCTTTATTAGTGACACTAATTATTATGGGGAGTTGACGCACATATATGTTAGAGTAAGACAATCCACTGCAAAACAGATGCCTCCACAATATTACACGATTCATACACAGTATAAATCTAAGTGCTTCAGGGTAAACAGAAGTGCAAACGTAAAAAGAAGATAAGTTAAAAGCAAGAAATACATTTAAAATGATAAGCATCACACAAAAAGCTAAGAAACAATGTAGTATTTTAGAAATGATGATACATTCATCATGCCTTTTTGAATAATTTCACACAACATCGCTGCACCAAGCAGCCTAGCGAGCAGGTCTTGCAGTAAGCCTGCTTTATTGCTGCTTAAACAGGGCATCTGCGGCACTGAGACCAATCAGTCGAAGACGTGTGCAGCTTAATTCAAAATGCTTTGCTAAAACTGGAACTCTGCAAATGTTCAGACGCAGAGGCAAGGGAAAGACAACCCTAAAATGAAAACAAGACAGCAGAAAATTTAGAGATTAAAATGATCCTTTTATGAAAGTACACACTATATGTACACTATTTATTCAGACATTTATCTGTTTAAATGTATTTAGTGTCATTGTAGTCAGGGGATTTTGATCCTCTCTGTAATTTACTACCTTTAAGGGAAATGGCTTCCAATCTGATTATCAGATTATCAGGATAAGATGTCATAGCCGGTGCTGAACCAACACACACACACACACACACACACACACACACACACACACACACACACACACACGCTAGGTCTTACAGCGTGGCTGACCGTATAGATGCTGTTGCACTGAGTTGACTTGAGGACTGAGACATGGACACAGGTAGGACCGTCTGTTCTAAAGCTCATTTTGTCTCCTCTTTTCAAACCTTTTCCATTGAAACTGTATATTCAGGGTGATGGATCTGATGCAGAACTGTATTAATTAGATTTGTATTTGGGAAGTTACTTATTGATTACAGGGTCGGCTAGCCATATGGCCGCTCTTTGATTAAATGTAAGCCAAACCGTTATCTGTAACATTAACAATGTAGACCATAACATAAAACTACTTTTTGATTCCACAAACAGACCGGGACTACATATTGAGAGCCGTTGGTTGTTGTTTTTTTCTGGACTCTTAAACAATCGGGTGTCTTTATGCAATCTGAGGAGCTGACCCTTGCTGAGCACACACAGATTGCTTTTTTTTTTTCCATTTTCTAAAATAATCTGCAGCCAGAATTTATGCAAAAAGACTTTGTAAACATCAGACCTTTTTCACCCCAAATTAAAGATTACCACCCTCTGAATTTGGACACACTCTGGACGTCATTCTGCCGCTATAATGATGTCTCCTGATGTTGATCCCGGAACTGATTACATTAGTGAATTGGATTTACTTTGGATTAAAGTCAACAGCAGCCAGAGACGGCAATTCACAAAATTTTCGACATGAAGTTAGAACAAGCGTTATGGATGCTTTTACTGGCTGGCTGGTGTTTCCATTATGCCAGTAATGACTTTGTGGACTTAAGTGAACACCCTAAAGTTCGACAGCAGCATGTTGGACGTAAAATGATCACAGGACCCAAGGAAAAGGTTCTGAAAAAGAACGCCCGGACACGCAGGGATGTAGGAGATATGCAGATGGAGTCAAACTGGAACATACCTGACATAGACCAGGGCACCTATGAGGATGCTGACTGGCATCCTTCTGCATCAGCTCTGGAAACACATTCTGACCTGAATCCCGATGCACCAACCGTCATCCAGATTGACGGTGCCGACGGTGGCACCAACCAGACTTTGAACCAGACACAGTGCGGCGAGTACAGCGGCCAGCTGACACCTAACGGACGGTGTCGGCTGACGGCAAGTCTGCCTCATGTAGGAACGGCAGAGAAACGTTGCCCGGACATGTTCCGCTGCACGGACGAGATTTCCTTCTGGCTTCAGGAGAACCAGAACAGGAAGGAACAGCTGGAGGAGCTGAGGGAGACCATGTCAGAGCTGCAGGAGGAGGTGAGGAACCACCGACATCGAGTCAAGGCCCTGGAGATGCAGGTAAACTTGATGAAACTTGCAAATTTTGAATATTTACGTCTTATAAAATTCATTGTAATAGAGGTTCTGAAAACAAAAAAAGGAGACCCCTTTTCAAAATGTACACCTTCAAGCTCATCTGAAATGAACAACAGTGACAATACCTAGTTTCCTCCGCTTGCGTTATTAGATAAGACGACACTGAGCTATCTGATTCTCTCTATATATGAAATGGCTCCAACCAATCAAAACACAAGAAATCATTGAATTTCTGGGCCAAAACAAGTATAGTTCAGAACAGAACAAATATAACAGTGCCCCTATTCAGCAAGCACAGGGCACCAAGTCCCTATATATCTATATTTATAGTTATTTTTTAGATTAGATTAGATTTTGTGTCCTGCCCCCCCTAGGGTTAAGATTTAATGTAGGCCGCTTCTGTCCATTTCTCACTGCCTGTCTCACCCCGGTTCAAGATTTGGTAGTAAAGGAGAAACAATTATCCAAGGCAAATATTTAAAATATGCATATTTATCTAATTTGTAATTCCAAAGAGACAAAGAAAAACTTACAAGCTTAGTTGCAGTATGTTACCGGCGTCCTTCTCCTCAGCCATTGTAAGCTTTTTGTCTGTTCTCATATTCGCAAACCCATCTTTTATCAGACTGACCAGACCCTCTCGATTAGTTTGGGGGTTGTGGGCGCAGACATTAAGATTCCAGGTTCTATCTGCTCCCAAAACAAGGAGACTATTCTCTCAAGAATCTTTATGCAGTACGGCTGATTTAGCACCCAGATGTCCTATCGGGGGTCAACCCAGATGACCTCAAGAACCATGAAATAGCTTTCAGACTTTAAAACAAACACACTGTGGGCTGTGTGTTCTCTTTTCCCTCAGAGGGGAGACACAGTTTAGAGACCAGAAGTACCTCTTATTATTTTCCATAAAAATGCCTGATTAATATAACAACTAATTATATTTTTCCATAACACTAGATATCAAATGTAGCCCTGGGCAACTGCCCTCGTGGCTCCCATCAAAAGGCCACAGGGTGAACCTGTGTGGATCAGAGAAAATGAATGACAAATTCTAAATAGTTAACCCAACAATCGATTGTTTATACTCACTGTTAGACGATGAGGCCGGTGCCCATCTCCAGCAGTCATTGGGTCAGAGGCACGGTACCCTCCGGGATGGGTTGTCAGTCCAACACAGGGCAACACAGAGACACACAGGAAAGGAGACCATGAACGAACACATTCTGAACTCATGGGAATTCAGAGAGACCAATTAACTTCAGAGTCATGTTTCGTTTATGTGGGTGGAGGCCAAAGCACCTGGAAAAACACCTGCATGCACAGTAGGAAAGTGCAAACTCCATGTAGAAAGACCCCAGAAGAGATTTGAACGCAGGACCTTCTTTGCCACAAGGCAACAACGCTAACATCGGCACACCTCTGAAACGTACGGCAACCCCAGATAATTTTTATGGTGGAAGTTGTATGTTAAATGATTATTTCACTCTGTAAAAAGCATCAAGTTAAACATATCAGTCAGAACTTTAAATTAATCACATTTCTGTCTCTGATGCAGATATGTTAACTTTTGACCACTGCCTGCAGATGGTTCTCAACTATTTCTTCTATACGATTCGTTCTACAATGATGCAGCATGTGTCCCTAAAGCAATGAGGTTCCTGCACCAAATCTTACTAAATCCATCTTGACAGGATTTTTGGTCAAAGATCTGGCAAAGATTCCAGCGGAACTGGGGAGGAGCGCACAACTACAACCAAAGCAACCAATTCTTTACTGTGTTTTCCACAGTTCTTTCACTTTTAAATATGGCCTTCCTTATTGAAACACAAGGAGTTAAGAGGTAACAGAAAGAAATGTGTGTCTTTTTAAATGATCCAGGATAAACGGGAGCCTGAGGACATGATACCATTTCTTACCATTAAATGTATGGCATTGGTAATATGTATACATTTTTAAATGCAGCTTGATTTAGGTGATGCTATATCTCTCTGTCAGAGGAAGAATTTGAACTTCTTTTTGTCCAAACTAAGCAGGTTATATGGGCTGACATTTGCCCAAAGGTAAAGGAAGATTATGCAGGGAATACAGATTAGAATCAGTGAAAAACTCCCTGTTGCTCTTATCAAAATAATAGAAAATATATGACCAAACCAGCCTCTTTCGCTTGCTATCTTTGTTTATCTAGGCATTTTGTTTATCTCCCTGTCTAACTTTATCTCCCTGTCTTCACACCCTTTAAGTCCTCCTTAACCCTGAATGCTAACAGGATTAGCTGGAGACCTTTTGGTCAGGCCACTTATATCCTTCAGAGTCTGCCTGACACTTAGGGGATCGTTTCCGGCTTCACTGTCCACGCGCTGCCAATTGTCTAAATCAAGTTTGTAAGTCTGGAGCGTGCGAGGAAAGTTTCATGAGCCAACAATGTTTGGTTGTACTTAATTTCCCCAGATCTAGATTAATTTAAAAAAGAATCAGGAAGTTACTTTAACAACTGAGATATATTGTATATTCAGTATTCTGAATTCTTGTATACTAATAAAAACATTACTTCTCTTATCTTAATTTATAGCTCGTTTAAAGCCATTCCACTATTCCTTCAATCACATTGAATGAAGGGACAAAAATGAAAAGTTTAGGGGTCTTGTTATCCCAGTATCTTATACATCAAACCTTAAAAAATACTTAAGGCCTTAACTTTTTTTTTACTTGCAGGACAGTGTTGTTTTTGTTAGTAGAAGATCAACAAATAGCTTCAAAAATATTTTTTAGGAATTATCAACATCAAGTCCAAACACTCCTAAGAGGACATTCCACACAATCAGTGATTGCCAAAAGTTCAAAAGAGAGAAACTCCAAGAAATAAAAGAAGCCACTGCTTTGATTTAAAGCAATCTTTTCATTTTATGAACACAGTTCTTCTCACTGGAAGTTACAATTAAGTAAAAATGTTTTGGAGCGGCGCAGCCTGAGTCCCAACTTGAATCTGAATGAGAATCTGTGTGGGGAACTAAAGATCAAGCTCAAAGACTTGGAGCTCATCACCAAAGATAAATCATCACAATATCTGTGTAAATATGCATAAAGCTGCTCAGCAATTATAAGCAGTGCTTTAATTTAGAGCTGAACAATATGTTTTTTTTTTTTGTTGTTGTTGTCATTAAAGTAGAAATGTTTGCAACATCTGAATTGCTCAGGACTTCTTGGATGCAACATATGTCAGGTTCTTCAGAGGAGGTGCATCACTGTTCCTCATGCAAATGACATATTTGCTCAGCTGGATGGACTTTTGCTCCCCTTGATGCAAAACAAAAGGCTTTTGCTCACAAACAGGGGTAAGGAAAATGGTGATGATGGCAAATAGAAAGAGGAGTGAAGGAAAAATGTGGGCCATCATTACAACCAGTTTCATCATTACAGTAATTAAAAACTGTTTCACCATGGGCTGTTTTCCCCAATCAGCCCTGGCTTAAGTGCTCTCATGGCGTTAAACATGTTTCCATTGATTAAAGAGAAGGGTAAAAATAACCTTTTGACCACTGTTTAACAAAATGGACGTGAAAAAAAACAAATTTTCTTAATGTTTTTTGAGCTTTTGAAAGATACCTGTCTCCTTTGCTATTTGTAACAAGCTTCTCTGTTAAAATCTGGCTGGGGTATGAATATTTTAGCCTTGTCTGTACAAACAACTGCATGAGTGCCGGAGGGCCCAGTTACAACTTAAGGTTTTATTGCCGAGACACCACTGAATGCACTCAACACCTGCTCTGCCTTTGCGTCCCGCAGGGCGAAGACAGCCTCAGACTGAACTCGACGCTTGGCCACCGCTTGCATTTCTTGGAGCTGCGTCACGCAGAGGCCGACACCCTGCTCCAAGTGCACGCTGCGCTGCTGTATGAGCTCCAGGCGCAGCTCCGCAACCTGTCAGCCACCATGCAGCACATGAGCCGCAGCAGCGGCTGCACCGTCAACGTGATCAAGGCCACGCCGCCCCTCGGCATGAGAAACACACTGCCACCAGGTACACATGCACTGTGGTGAGTTGGGAGCTGCACGCCGTGCATGCGACTTCATTGTTTCACAAACATTTTTTAAAGCAACAGACATCACGTGTCGGGATTTTCACCAAGGAGCAGTTTGATTCTCATAGAGAGGAGTTATTTTAAAAATGTCTGGAATGTAACAGCCATTTGTTTATATGTTAAAGTCCTGGTTTCTGACCAAATTAACCCATAATCCTTACATTCACTCCGGTAAAAGTAATTAATCGCTCTATTCAAATACTTGTCATCGAGTCAGTTGTAGTGCCCTGCAAAATCTTTCTTCCATCTAAATAGTGTTTGCATTTTGCCACATAACCACAAACCTCTGTATATTTCAATGGGACCAACACTAAGTAGCATGTTTCGTGATTTTTTTTCTTTACGAATAAGAATCCAAAAAAAAAAAATGTTTGGCCTGCATGGGTGTCCAGCCCTCCCTGAGTCAATACTTTTTATAAACCCCATTCACCACAATTGTACCCTTATAAAGAACTTTTCAGTAACAAGATGATTCAAAGTACTGTCTTTTGTCTTTTGCCAGCTTTGCACACATTGAGGCTGAGTTTTTTTTTCCATATTATTCGTAGACCTTAAACTCAGCCAGACTGGATTGACATCAATTGTCAACCTTCACATTTTTGCGAAGATGCTCAACTGGATTAAAGTTGAAAGCTCTTTAATTCGTGGATATCCCCCAATCTAAAACCCTTCCATTGTAGCTCCAGCTGTATGCCAGGAGATGTTCACCTACTGGAAAGTAAATATAATCTGACCCAATCTGTATAATATGATTGAACTTGATTTTGTAAAGTGCCTTGAGATGACATGTTTCATGATTTGGCGCTATTTAAATAAAATTGAATTGAATAAACTGCCAATCCAGTCTCAAGTGTTTTGCAGCTACAAATATGTTGTCTTCTAATATTTCCAAGCTTTTAGCTCCATCCATCTTCTCTTTATTCTTGATTAATTTCTAATTTTCTGCTGGCGAAATGCATGCCTCGTGACTTAGTTATTAACCAGACCATGTTTTGCATGTAAGTCAAAAAGTTCAGTTTTGGTCTCGTCTGACCGGAGCACCTATTCCCTCAGGCTTTCTTTCATAATTTTTTTTTCATGCCCTTCTTGCATAGGGGCCAAAATTGTGGAGTGCACAGCTTTTTCTAATATCAAGCAGCTTTGAATGCCTACACTTCCTCCACAATTTGAATTGTTTCTTAAGGACGTTGGCTGCATTGATTTCGGTCAGTCATATCAGAATAAAGAGGGGTGAATATAAATGTACGCCATGCTTCTTAGATATTATGTTTTAATAAAATAACTGAAAATGTTGTATCCACTTCCTTAGACATCATAGACAAACTGTGCTTTAAGTTGTAATCCCAATGAAATATCCAAATTTTGTGGTTATAAAAAGAAAAAAAATGTGAAAAAGGTTTAATGGGTACAGATGCTTTTTCGAGGCGTTGTTATGGTGTAGATGACTGTTAGATTTTTTGACAGTCTACATTTCTTTGTGTCTTTCTCAGGTGGACAGTACATGTCCTACTGTCCATCAGACTGCACATCTCTGTATCACAACGGGGTTCGGCGTTCAGGAGTTTACACCATTGTCATGTCACCAGGCACCACCTTCCCTGTGTACTGTGACATGGAGACGGACGGTGAGAAACCCCAGCATCAAGGGCCTTTTAGAAACCAACCTGTGCTGTTTCAGACTTATTAATCTACAGTAATTTTATTTTTCATTAAGACGAGAAAAGATGAGAAAACAAAAACTTGTACTTCTTGGGGTGCGGTTTTTCCCCCACAGCTCTGCACTTCATCTGTAAAGCGGGGCTTGTGTTGGTTTGCTAATAAGATGACTCAGGCGTTTACGTGTGTGAACCAGGCGGAGGCTGGACTGTATTCCAGCGCAGGCGTGACGGCTTGGTGAGTTTTAACCGTGGCTGGGCAGAATACCGGGATGGATTCGGTGAACCGCGAGGAGAACACTGGCTGGGCAACCATCAGGTTCACCTGCTGTCCAACCAGGGTCACTACAGCCTCCGTATCGACATGCAGGACTGGAGCCACGCCCACAGGCACGCCCTGTATCAGTCTTTCAGGTACGATAAAGCAGCGGCCCTCAAACCGGGGTCCCTGGACCCCCGGGGGTCCCCGAACCACAGGTTGGGTGTCTGTGAAACTTACGTTGTCGGGCCTGAGGAAGTGAACGGAGCTAAGTAACACAATGGACAAATATTTAACTCCGTCCACTTCATCAAGTAAGGTAAAATCCAAATCAGCTAAAATTAGGAAGCATGACAACAGCTCCAAAAAGGTTAAAAAAAATAAAACAACTGGACTTTTATTCTTCAGCTTCAGAATAGAAGTCCAGTTGTTATATTTTTTAACCTTTTTGTTGGACTGATCATAACCTGGATGAGTGAAAATCTTCACCAACAAATGACCAGTTACATTGAGTTTAGCTTTATCGAGAATGAGGATGTACTCTTTACCAAATCTCTAATATTAGGTATATATATAAAAAAAATGTTATACACATATATATATATATATATATATATATATATATATATATATATATATATATATATATATATATATATATATATATATGTGTATATCTTTTTTTTTTTAAACATACATAGTTCCCAATGTATTTAACAGTACAAAAGGCTGCTTAAAAAATACTGTCAGAATGAGGAATCTAAAGGGGTCCTTGGATAAATTTATCACTGCTAAGGGGCCCCTGGCCACGAAAAGTTTGAGAACCCCTGCAATACAGACATGGTGAACAAAGGACAGCAGGTACTGAACAACAGAGACAACCAAAGTAAAGTGCTGAACCTGTGGGCTTGGTGATGCATTGAGGGTGTTTTTTTCCATCATCCATTTGCAGATAAACAGCATTGGTTGAATTATTTTTGGTTTCTTGTCCTCCTTATACAGGATAGACGACGAGGAGAACCAGTATCGCCTCCATGTTTCTGGTTTCAGCGGGACAGTGGAGGATTCCTTCGGCTGGTATCACGACCAACATGGTTTCAGCACACCAGACACGGGGAACATCTGTGCTGAGATCAGCCACGCCGGCTGGTGGTTCCACCAGTGTTTCTACGCCAACCTTAATGGGGTTTACTACAAGGTATGTCTGACAGACCAACATTTACTAGATCTACAGTGCAGATCTTGTAGATGTACTGAGATTTAATGTAGATCAGAGATCACCAACCTTTTTGAAACTGAGAGCTACTTCATTGGTATCGTGTCATATGACGGGCTACCAGTACCAACTTTTGAATTACGACAGCCCAAGCTCACCTTAACTTTACGCAACATAAATGTTTTTAATGCGTTTGTCATTTTTAAATCTACATGAATACAAGTACAATTAAAAAGGAAGAGCAACTGAATAAAAAGGTATTTTACATGCAGCTCATGTTTTTTTTGAATAGGCGTGTGGACACCACATATGGTCCCTGGGGGCTACCTGGTGTCCCAGGGCACCATGTTGGTGACCCCTGCTGTGGATTTGACTGTATATCTCAGCACTATCTCTGTTAACTGTATATTATATTGCCACTTTTATACCTCTGACTAAAACATACAGCAGAAAGCTGCTATACGGTGAATAATAGCGGCCCCATCCTTAAGCCGATACTTTATTGAAACACCTTTTTTTATTCAGATTTAATAGTTAGTGTTCTTGAGTTCACACCTGCCACTATTTACAGGGATTCAATAAAGTTATTATTATAAACTCTCCTTGGAAGATATCGCTAACTTTTGCAATCTTCAGTCAAAGCCAAAAGTTAGGACCAAAAGCACAAGATTGTTTCTGACCTTACAGAGTTATCTTGGACACAAAAAAGACACTCTACATCGCTGAAAGGAAAAGTACTGTAAATACAGTATGATACCAGCATGGGAGCACGGTGGTGGTAGCCTTACGCTGTGGGGTTACATTTCTTGTGATGGGACCGAGTTTTTTAATAGTTATAAAAAGTTCCAAACATTACTCAGTTTTACCAGTCAAAATTTTACTTTACAAAACCAGAAACCTGAACAAAATGATGGATTTCCTTTTTCAGCAGCACTGTTATCCCAAGCAAACCTCCAAATCAACAAAGGAGTGGCTTTTCCAGAAAAAAAAAAAAAAAACATGCAACTTTGAAAATAGTGTAGCCAGATTCCAAAACTACTGTAACACAAATTTTAGTCACCTGAAGGAGATCAAGCGATTCCCTGACCCTATGACTTATTCAGAAATCTTTTGCAAGATGGAGTGAGCAAATATCGCCAGGTCTAGACGTGGCAAGGTGAGAGACTCCTGCAATAAACACATAACCGGAATGCTAAAATTTAAATAGATGCTTCAAACAAAGCATTAGTTCAACAGTGGGCACATTCATGTAGTCACTATATTGCTGCTTTATTTTACACGTTTATCCTAAGAGTTTTCTGGATGAGTTTTACTTTACATCCCATGAAAGGTGGAACATTTGTCAAAATGTGTCATTGTATTTCCAAATAAGATCCTCAGGCATGTTGGGTTTTCTCAAAGCAGTTTAAAGTGGGGATGTGGACCATTCAGAGTACATAAATCTATGATTGTGAGATAAATGTGTTGTGTCCATTAGGGCGGCCGCTACTCTTTGAGGGCCAACAACCTGCTGGGGCCAGACGGCATCGTCTGGTTTTCCTGGAAGGACTCAGACTTCTACTCTCTGAAGGCAGTCACCATGATGATCCGCCCACGCAGCTTCAGACGTCTGTCGCCATAGTGACGGGGCATTTTGCACTGCAGCTTTTTAAGAGATCTGCCAAAAGTACTAACATCGCCAACATATCGTGTTTCTGCTCAGATGTAATCCCTCGGCATGCTTATTTTTCATTTTAAAGAGTATTTCTTCAAATCCAAAAGGTGGCAGCTGGATATAAATGATAAAATCTTTCAGGTTTACTCAAAGACGTAAATATCGTGGTTTGGTTGAGAGCAGGGCTTTGTGACAGACCCATGATGATGGAAAGATGTTCACCTGAATAAGAGCCACCCTTTATGTTGAAATAACCAGAATGGTGTTTTTAAGGTGGATTTAATTGCATAAATAACTGCCAAGGTTTAGTTTTTTTTTTTTTTTTTTTACTTCTGGCTGCAACTTAATGAGCAGATCAGATAAATATCAGTCATATATATATATATATATATATATATATATACAATGTATATTAAGTTTTTATATTTTATTGAAGTAGGGTGGAAACTTTAGGTGTCACTGTAGATACCTACTTTGTAGCTGTTGAATACGTTCAAGCTTTTCTGTGTATGATGCTTAAAATCACCACCGCCACACGCTGACCTGATAACAGCGAATAACTGGAGTCTAAAAAGTTGAAATAAAAGGTTTTTTATTATTATTATTGTTTTTCCAACTGCTCAACTTGTCTTGTTTTATTTAGACATACACATCAAACTCTTGACTCATGACTTTGCTGAAACCCGACTGTAACAAACACACAGACACACACAACAATGAGCATACATTTCTTTATTAATTACAGGTATTAATCAGAACATCTACAGAACTGTTCAGAGTCATCAACAGTGAATTCAAACAGGATGTTAACGTAGTCGTGCAGCCTGTAGAGGTGAACTTCTCCAGGCATGACTCTGCAGACAGGTGGTACCAAGAGGTCAGTCAGTCTTGGTGCTGTCATTGTTTGTTTGGGGCGCTTTTCCCTCAGATTGCCAGACTGACTAATCCCAGGAGAGGTGAGGTGTTTATGTGGGGCGCTCCCTTGGACGGGTGACAAACTGCCACCACAGAGGGGGGAGGTCACCCTCCTTGCGGGCAGGAGGCAGAGCCTCGGTCCGGACACCACCAGCTGAAGTCTCGGCTTCCAGCTGAGCGACCTGGAGGCAGACAAAAGCAGAACTGACTGAGAGACTTTTAGCAGACATGAATTTATTCATGATAGGTGATCAAACACCTTTACCTGTACTTTTATAATCCAGATAGCAACGCAGATTAAACCAGAATATTTTCTCAAAACTAAAGTTTCCTACAAACTAAAATTAACATGCTTCTGGGATTATTTTTTTTATCTTAAATTTAAGTTATGTGCTTGTCATCTGTTGACAAACTTTAATATGTTACAATAATTTGCACAAAAAACTGTAAAAAAAAAAAATCACTACCACTGTTACAGCTGCTCACCATAAATATAATCAATACACATTAATTATACAAATTAACTGAACATGTGTTTAAGAAACATATTAATGAAAAAAACGTTTTTTTGCATCACCAGTCTATGTGAGATGCAATTGTATCCCAAGCCTAGACTGACGTTGAGGTTTTACTGTTTAAATATCAAACTTTGGAGCCATCTGGTGGATATAAACTAATAATGACTAATCAGACAATGTGCCAAAGTCATGCAGACAGGAGGAGAAAATGATTCTGAAAAAAACACTTTTAGATCATTAGTGAAAAAGTATTTACCAAGAGTACAACCCCCATGAGAGGTGCATGAAAAGCTTACCAACAGTAACAGTTTTCAGACTCTGGTAGATGTCAGAACAGCATTAGTGCTCACCGCTTTTCATGCTGAGACCCGTTTCCTAAAAGTGGTCAGAAACACACGACCCTGCTTACCTCTTTGTCCCAGCTCTGCAGCCTGAGTTTCTTCCACTGCTCCCTCTTGGAGAAGTAGTCGGGGTACATGGCCTTCTCTGAGGGGTGCCAATGGTCCAGCACCCACTCTGGAACCTATAAACACAAAGCACGTCTCAGATCGTCCACCTATACATCCAACGCGGACCGTTATAATTTTTCTCTGCTATATTAGTGCTTCATTTAAACTAACAAGCCTCTACAAACTACCTATGGTTCAGCTGCATAAATGTGGAACTTTGATGCATGGCTCCCAGAAACAACACAGGGACAGTTTTTGGACTCGATCGAG
Source organism: Fundulus heteroclitus (assembly GCF_011125445.2). Taxonomy (NCBI): domain Eukaryota; kingdom Metazoa; phylum Chordata; class Actinopteri; order Cyprinodontiformes; family Fundulidae; genus Fundulus; species Fundulus heteroclitus. Next base: position 26,384,919 of record NC_046373.1, on the reverse strand, counting down.
TCGGGCAGAAGGTTAATCAGGGAGGTCTCAGTTTGTAGGCTTAGTTATGTCATGTAAACAACAGACCCTAGAGCACAGAACTCAAGCAAACGATTGTTCACATTATTTCTATCTCAGGCCCGTCTCACCTTGTAGCACTCGTATCTTTCATAGGAAGTTCCTCCCGGAGAGTCGGGGAAGATGTAGGGCTGGGGATGCTGATTGGCCCAGAACTCCTCCTCGCCTGCCTTCAGCATCATGGTGGCCTTCACCATGTCCTTCTCATTCTTGTTGTCATCAAACCGAGCCCGAAGCATGCAGGCATAGAAACGGTATTTGTCTCTGTGACCGGAAAAAACACGACAAGAAGTTGAAACGTTTATGTTTTATCCAGACAATGATACTGTCTCTTACTTGCACACTGATGGCTAAAAAAGAAAAGTGAAGATCCAGTTCAGCTAGCCTAGAATATCAGGACCTAACATCATCAAAATAATGAATACATTTATGAAACATTTATGCTTTTAAGTGATAATTCTAACACTGAACCGCTAACGACCAACTAATCATTGCTTTTCATTATTTTAAGTCGTAAAAACACACATGATCTATAAGAAAAATATCCTGGACAATATTTTTGACCATTTTCCAATATCTGAAGTAAAAGCAAACTCCCATTTGAAAAGAATTAATACAAGAATATTATAATGGCTGCACAATATTTAGGAAAACATGAAATTTTGATAAAGTTGAACACCGCAACGATGATTTTTTTCATCAAGATTACCAAGATCCTTCTCTTGGCAATTTTGATGATGGCAATTTTGGTGATATGGCTGAAAAATGTTAATTATTGAGTAGTTTTTTTGTTTAACTATTTGAAGCAAGGACCAGGGTAAGCAAAATCTGAATTTAAACTGCAAATCTATTTAAATGTAACCTTTAACCTTTAAAGTGTGTCAGCCCTACCACCAACCTTGCTTAGTTTGGCCGTGAGAGGCTAACTCCTTTCCTCTGAACACCATGTGGTTCTGATCAGAGTTCAATGGAATTATTGAACATTTTATCAAACATATTTCCCACTGTTATTGAGTTATTTGTCAGCCCCAATCCTTACTATTGCTTTCATCATTGGCGTGTAAGCTTTCTGATGACGTTCCTCTCTGGCCTTTGTAAACAAATTGACGCATAAAAGTCAAATATCTGACCTGCATTCTACTAAAAGGCATGTATTAAATCAATAAAGATAAAACATTTCATGACAATATCTAAATATTTTTAACAAAGCATTTTTCTATAATTAGCTCCTAACTTCTTACAATGTAAACACAGGGACATTATTTATAAAGATGAGGTTTTAGAATGGTGCAAGTGTCTTGATTTATAATCTGCACACATGATTCAAGGTATTATTTGAAAGTTATTTTATTGACTGAAACATTTGCTTACATATTTCCAGAGTATACGTAGGCATAGTTTTAACCCCTTAAAGACCAGTCCCTGATATAGACATAAACTTCAACATACCTAAATATGCTAATTTCATTTATTTAGATACTAGCAATGTACCTAATGGCGAGGTTAGGACCGCCTTTAATAAACGCTTGGGATTCCTCCTCTGCATACAGTTAGTTGAAGCTAGCGGGTGCTAGTGGGCCCTGATTAAACTCCTTAATAATAATTTTAATGTAAGATTTAAAACAGTCAAATGATAACGCTGCAAAACGGGGTGATATCTCCATTTATTTGACAGTAAGACAAACAACCGGACGTTTTTGACAGCATAAGGAATGAATGACCTGAGGTGCTAACAGCGACTAGCTAACCTAGCTTCGGTTTTAGCTTAGCAGCGAAGCAGGGATATTTCTCCTCAGCGAACCAGGTTACCGTCACTATTCGGTAAAATAACCCGAATAAAGCCGCAACTCTTACCTAAATATGCACCAAGATTCGAGGTGCCTCAGAGATTTCTTGTAAAGCCTCAGCACTTTCTGCTGGTGAGTAAGATAGGCAGAGGCCATTTTCGCCGTCCGCTGTCACCTTCCCACCGAACAGCGCAATGGATTCTGGGACTTTGGGGCCTTTCGACGTCATTACCGCAGATGCCAAAAATATTGCGCACGTATATTTTCTATCTACGTATGTATCCTCTAATCAAAAGAGGTGAACGAGTTAATCGCTGTGAAACAACATATTTTAGTCTGTGCCATTTGGGTAAAAGACTACGACTTGCTAACAAGGTGTTTTTAAAATAGTCGTTTCGTTATGCGTTTGTTATTACGGTAAATCGACATTATGGGAACGGTGAGAACTGCGTGTTTGGTTCTCAGCAGAGCTGTCTCAACCATGGGACCGCACAAATTCATTGGTGAGATATTTGTGTTGTCTTGCACATAAAGCGTAGAAAAGGAGTGACTGACACCTAGTTGTTGTTTGATTTCTGTGCGAGGATACCATGTTTAGTTTTGGTTTAACACAGCTTACCTCTGCAGCTAGTTCATAAAGCTTTGTTATGAGTTCAAGAATATCCATCTACTGCACTTGGAGTGGACGCAAGTGCCAAAGATTAAACCCATTGCCTCTTGACATTTTGCGCTTTTGACAATTTCCACTCTTTCGCTGTGTAGATATCGGCGTGAACCTGACTGATCCCATGTTCAGAGGACTTTACAGGGGGAAGCAGAAACATGACGGTGAGGCATCCATTGAAGTGTTGTGCATTCCCTAAAGAGAACCTTATCAACCACACCACCCATTTGAACTAAATCCGCTACACATGCAGACCACAGATTGAGTATATTTGAGTTTGGATCGCCACACAGCATCTCAACTCAGACTTTGACTAGACCACTCCAAAAGCTTCATTCTGTTTTTAGATGAGGACTTGGTGGTGTGCTTTGGATCATCGCCCTGCTTGTATAACCCCCACTGCGCTTGAGCTTAAGATCAATATCACACAGCTACAGCAGTGTTTGACTCACAACATGATGTGATGTGGTGCAAGTTTTACATTGGATGTAACGGGACACACGTCTTCCAAAAACTTCCCCTTTTGTCTCCTCAGTCCACCTAATATTTTCTCAGGCCTTTGTGTTCTTTTTGGTCAGCACTGATTTTCACCCTGCAGCTCTCCACTGAATTACATTTGCCCATTTCTCTTTGTTAATGTTGAATTGTGACAGCTAATTTCAACTCAGGAGATTGAGGCCTGCTGCGTTTTAGATGTGGTTCTTGGCTCTTATGCCACCTCCTAGATTAGTCATTGATGCGCTCTTACATTATTTTAGTAGACTGGGCACTCCATTAGGAGGTTCATTACGGCCCCATGTTCCCTTCACTTAGTCTACTTCATGTTGTTTGATGGTTTGTACGTAGACAGGCATTTCCAGCTATGCTTATTTGATGTAATCATCCTTTGAAAATTGCATTTTGTAATTTTGCAGGTTTAATGTTAAACTTTGCTTGAAGATCTAAAATATGTAAGTGGGACTAAAAAAATGTGTAAGGTAGCAAATAAGTTTTTTACAACACTGTAATTGACAGCCAATGCAAAATCACCAAATTCCATTTCTGAACCGACTTTGTTCATTTGATATAATCATCCTTTGAAAACTGCATTTTGTAATTTTTAAGGTCTGATGTTAAAATTTTCCTGATGATCTAAAACAGGGATGGGCAACTTCCATGATAAAGAGGGCCAGATTTTTTTCAGCACGACCATTGGAGGGCCACATGACCACGACTTCAAATAATTGGATATGAAAGACGCTACAAATTATTCTCAATAAGAACAAATTTTAGATGAATTTATATCTGTATGTTTACTGCACCAACATATAACTATTTTCTGCATATAAATGCATTTTAATATGTCCTTAAGCAAAAGACAAACCGTTTGCTTTCAAAAAAAATTGCAAAAAAGGAATTTAAACTCCATATCAATGCATTCAGGAGCATGGGTCATTTCATATTTACAAGGAAAGAGGCATAAAACGGAACAGAACTTAACTCATACAATAATGTGTCTATCCAGAAACAGTGTGGGCTTTCTTACAATACTGAATGCTCTATAATTGTATTTCTGTTACTTTTTGATTATGCACATCTGTTAGCTTTTTATTCTGAAAAATCTAATGTCCCATTCTCCTGAATGCACCATAGCTTTCTGACGCTGTGAACGCGGTGCTGCACGTTTGATCTTCTGCTTAAGACAAAGCTTTGCCGTTTCAAAACTCACGTCGGTTCTCACGGTTTATGTTGTGTGTGAATGACAAGAGACCAAAAAAAATTCCCCATGTCCATACTTCTTCCCATTTTGTCTGAAAAATGTGACTTTCTCGTCAAGTTTTCCCTTTATTCCACTGCTAGTGGCCATGGCGCTTGACTTTCTTCCTCGCTGTTGCAAAGCGGCCCATACCCGCTATTGTTTGGGTACGGCCCCCTATCGGTCAAAAGTATAATTACAAGTTTTTTTTTTTTTTTTTTTTTTTTTTTTTTTATCATTATTAAATTATTATTGATCTATTCGCGGGCCGCACTGAGTGATAACGAGGGCCGTGTGCGGCCCCCGGGCCGCCAGTTGCCCATCCCTGATCTAAAATATCTAAGTGGGACAAAAAACAACAACAGCAAATCTGTAAGGTAGCAAGTAAGTTTTTTACAACACTTTAATTAACGGCTGATAAAAAATCACCAAATTCCGTCGAATCCTAGTAGTACTGTCTAACCTATGAGACATCCTCCGATCGCTCACCATCGCTGACTGTTTTGGGTGTCCATTGGGACAATACATTTCTGAACCAGTAAAGCAAAAACTAAGCCGACTTTCCGGATCCTTTCGAATCAATCTATTTAAATATCACGTAGCTGCTCGTGTAACAAGTTATCCAGCAATCCATTTCCTCTGGGGGGCGTTTAGCTTGATGCTCAAGTTGTTTTTGTCAGTTTATATAACACATAGTCTCACAATATATTGCAAACTTACTATCACAACGTACGTTTCTGCAGTATGAATATTGCAAAGAACAGCGCACACTGTCACAAGTGTTAGATAGTAATCCAAATCGACCCCACTACTGGCAGGTCAGATCTAAAAGAAAAACAGGGATCGGTGTTGGCTGGTAGTAGAAGAGTCTGTACATCTCTAATATTGGTCAATGTTATGTACCATGCATGTATGTTCTGTATGCCTATGATATATTTGATGGCACTGACCTTGAAAGCATTAAAAATGGTTAAACGCTTTGTTATTCATGAGGAAAATCCCTTTGCTAAGCAACCTGCCTTGAAAAGTTGTTTCATTGCCAAAACAGCAGCTAAGAAATGTACTTTGTTATCTTAAAGTGTCTGCATAGACTTCATATGTTCTGGCATTCGTGTTTACAGGGAATCCAAAGCTCCCAAACATTAACGCTAGTTATTCAAGTATTTGCGTGTTTATGGCGAGTCACATTGCCACCATGGCAACACTGTCGCATATTGCATGTTCTCCTGGTACTGTGCAGCCCTAAATTAACATGGGAGCTTCTCAGGTTTAGCTAATCTTAGTCACGATTTTCCTGACAGATGACTTTGATCAGATCATCGGCAGAGCTCTCGGGATCGGAGTTGAAAAGGTATGTCACGCATTTACCACTTCAGCGGAGGAGGAAATGAGTGCCAAATAATAGCATTTGAGTTTGGTGGACCAGAAGATCTTTTAGGGTTGCCACAGTTTGTTAAAACACGCGCTGCCCATAGCTAAGATGTATCTCATGCGTTCTGTCTTTTTGTGCTTTTCATATCTGTTCCTGTGTTTCAGTTTATGATCACAGGGGGGAACCTTGAAGACAGCAGGGAAGCTGTCAAACTGGCAGAGACCCGAGGTAACAACAGCAGGAGACATTAGCCCCATTTACACCACCCTTTTTTAACCGATCCATGCTGAGTTCAGACCGAGCTTGGATAAGTTAACCGTGCCGAGCTTGGTTCTTACGACCGTTTACACATCCCGCTAGCACGGTTCCTCGCCTCCTAGTGACGATCTGCGGTACTACTGCTCTCTAGGATTGAAGGAGGGAATCAAGCAAAAAAAAATGGCGCCACCCGTAACATTCAGGACGTTATGTTTCGTTATAATTGTGATATTTCGTTGTTTGCGGAGAGTCAGGCGAAGAAGGCAACCTTTGGTAAATTTCCTTGACAGAGCTGGCTTTTGGGAAGAGGATATGACAAACGATAGTCTAATCAGGGCTTACAGACGCAGGAAACAACGACAGACGCTGACCTTCATCACACTAAGCAGAATAATCACTGGAAACCGCGTGGCACGGTAGGGAAGCTAGTGTTTTTATGAATGTCTGAGGAGATGACGCGGTCTGCTCATGGGCTCTTTAGGCCCGTTTACACTACACCTAAAAACCAAGCCATGCCAAGACCGGTCCGAGCTTGGTCCAGTTAACTGAGATAAAAGCAGCCGTTTACACACAAGAGTTTTCTCGGTTATGGTTCCTTGGTTGCTCCTCGCCTCCTAGTGGCGATCTGCGGTACTGCCGCTCTCTGGGATTGAAGGCGAGACGGAGCAAATCAAAATGGCGGCACCCGCAACATTCAGCATGTTATTGTTAGACAGAGTCGGCTTTTGGGACGTGGATAAGACAAATGAACGTCTAATAAGGATTTACAGACGCAGGAAACAACAACAGACGCTGAGGTTCATAAGCAGAGTCATCACTGGAAACCGTGTGGCACGGTAAGGAAGCTAGTATTATTATGAATGTCTGAAATTTGTCTGAATGGAGTGTGAATCGGGACGTGCAGCCAGACACGCCGGGAAACCCGCTGACAGTCAGCTGACTGTAAGGGGATGACGCGGTCTGCTCATGCGCTCCTCGTTATCAGGGAACCGGGCCAAAAAAAACCAGTCCGAGACCTGCTCAGGAACTGGTCTGCAGTAAGCGCGGTCCGGTTATCGTTAGCGCGGTCTGGTTCAGTCTGCTGACCATTTACACACAAGAGTTATCTCGGTTACCGAGCTCGGACTGGTCTCGGCTCGGTTAAAAAAGTGTAGTGTAAACGGGCCTTACGTTATCAGAGAACCGTGCCACTGAAAAACCGTGCCGAGCCCTACTATCGAACTGGTCTAGATTTAGCGCGGTTCGGTTGTGTCTGGCACGGTTCAGTTCAGTTTGAGTTCCATTTACACTCGAGTAAGTTATCTCGGTTACCAAGCTCGGACCGTTCTCAGCACGGTTAAAAAAAGGGTAGTGTAAATGGGGCTTATGTGAAGAGAACCGTGATCGAGCATACAGAAAAAAATCCATCACGGTTCTTCGTGTGGCCCTCATTCTTTGGGAATACTAGTACTAAAATATTCTGAATATTGGGCCTTTACAGCTTTATTTAAAACAAGCTCCCTTTGTATTGCAGGTGAATTTTACTGCACAGTTGGTTGCCATCCGACTCGCTGCAGTGAGTTTGAGCAGCAGGGAGAATCACAGTACCTCTCAGGGCTGAGGGAGCTGGCAGCAGCACACCCAGGAAAGGTGGTGGCCATTGGCGAGTGCGGTCTAGGTGGGTTGCAATGGACGTTTACTGTAATTTATCACTTACCTTTTTTTTTTTCTTCCCTAAGAGGTCTTCTGTAATTTTTATTCTTATTTTTTTTTTGCTTAATTACATTTAGAATCAGGGAACTGATCTTTTTTGTGCTTTTTTTTCTTGTTCCAGATTTTGACAGGTTGGAGTTTTGCCCAAAAGAGACTCAACTAAAGTATGTTTTTATGTGATTTGAGTATTGCAACATAAAATGCATTTTAGAGTTAATTAACTCTATTCTTAGTATTTTGACCAAACACTAAGTTCATAATTTTGACCTAATTCAACCATATCTACGGTATTAACATCAGAAAACACAACAAACTCTTTTTTATGTGTCTGGTCTGGCAATGTGGCAACAAGAATTGTTGTCTTAATGCCAAAAAGAGCACAACAGATTTTACTTTCACAATTGGAGCCTTACTGCTTTCGCCATAGTGCTCCTCTTGAATTATATATGCAAGAAGCTTTATTATATTTTATGTTGGGACAATTTCATGTTCAATGGACACTGAAACGGGAAGGAGGGAAAAAAAGGAGAGAAACATATATGAGACAAAATGCTAAAAGGGAGAAAAGGTGAAAGAACAAGAGGAGAGGAAAGGGAGAGAGCATTATAACACAAATAATTCAACAGAGTTAGCTAATTTTTATTTTGCAGAATTATTCTGCAGAATATTTACAAAAGAATAGTGTGCATGCTTTTAAAATTTTGTTTCTTTTCAGTTTTTGTCTAGGCTGCTTTTAATTTGCCTGATGTAAGCACATAACCAGAAAGCCAGCACTAGTTGCAAAATGGACATTTGAGGATGTGAATGTTTGGTCCAGTTTTCACAACTAAATCTGTAAAACTGGCTCTTTAAAAGCTCTGATTTGTTTTGTGTATTTGCTCTCTGGTCCCTTGCAGATACTTTGAGAAGCAGTTTGACTTGGCCGAGGAGACCAAGCTGCCCATGTTCCTCCACTGCAGAAATTCCCACCAGGAATTCATAGGTAGTTTTATGCAGTGAATGGGCGTTTTATGTGTATTCTAAGCATTGATTTTAATCACTATACCGTCATACATTTTTTAATTAGATATAATGAAGAGAAATCGAGACCGATGTGTTGGAGGAGTGGTGAGAAAAATTTTGTTGTCTGTTTTTTATAATCTACTGTTTGGTTTAAAACATTGTTGTTTTCAGAAGTGGCCTACTGTTAATAAGTTTTTCTTTAGATGTTTATTGTGATTTGACGTCCTTGGAATAACACAAGTCTAAACATTTATGTAAAAATCTTGTTATAAAATGCACATTTTTAGTCATTAGTTCTTTTCTAAAATATTTCTGGACACATAAGAAATGCTGAATCCCAATCAGGACACTAGTTCAGATTTTCTCCTTCAGGTCCACTCGTTTGATGGGACAGCAGAGGATGCTGCTGCACTCGTTGACCTAGACCTCTATGTTGGAATAAATGGATGGTGAGAAGGATTTCTAACAGGACCCTCGGTTTGCCTGCAGAAGTGAACAAAAAACTTGAATCATGAAACCAAGCCTGAGTTCTATTTCAGGTCAATCCTCATATTCTAACAGATAATAAAATATTGTGGGCCACAATTACAAAGAGCAGATTAAGTTGTTTTAAATTATTGGCTGTTAAACGTGTCAGTCTATGCTTAAAAAATAATGAATAAATAGCATGGTGAAAAAAAAGTTATATAAATAATCTATGCCGTAAAACCTGGTATGTTGTCTCTTTGGTGTAGGATTGTGGTAATGACAAAGCTGTTGTTTATCAGGTACAGTTCTTCTATTAACAATATTACAATTTCTCAGCTCCTTGAAAACAGAAGCCAATATTGAAGCTATGAAGTCTATCCCCACTGAACGCCTCATGATTGAAACTGGTGAGTTGACAAGAACTTCTTTTCATACATAACCCTATATATATGTCATCTAAAGGCACTTTACAAAGTCAGATTCAATCAAATTCTCCAGACAGATTGGTTAAAAAATTTCCAATCTAATGAAACCCAGCAGGTTGCATCAAGTCTCTCCAAGCAGCATTCACTCCTCCTGAAAGAGCGTAGAGCCACAGTGGACAGTCGTCTGCATTGTTGATGGCTTTGCAGCAATCCCTCATACTGAGCATGAAGCGACAGTGGAGAGGAAAACTCCCCTTTAACAGGGAGGAAAACATCCAGCAGAACCAGAACCAGACTCAGTATGAACGGTCATCTGCATCGACCGACTGGGGGTTACAGAAGACAGAGCAGAGACACAAAAATCATAGAAGCACACATTGATCAAGTGATACTTTCTGTTAGAGGGTATTGGCAGATGATCTGCCCCCCTGGATTGCATCACAGCTAAATTTGTTTATTTATTTATTGAAAAGCTCGTTCATTTCAGTAACTCAAGTCACTAAGTGAAACATATTGTAATTACACAATGTTTCCAAGCTTTATTTCTGTTAATTATGATGACTTTCCAGTTATAGTTGATGATTTCAGATTTTAATATTACCTCAGACCAATTAAAAAAACATTTTTAATAGAGAAATCTGGTCTCAATGAAAAATATGTTTAATATCTATTTAACGGTGCCTTTATTAATGGTTGCCCTGTATTTATGACTTTACTATTTTCATCAGAAATTGTCAGTCACTATTATATGTTTTGGCTTTACTTTTGTTCTATAGTTGTGCACAATTGTAGACATGTTAGATTTTTCTATATTGCCAGTATATAACTTACATGACATCTTTGCGTATGGTTTCCAGTTAACAGTGATGCCCCCAAACTGAATTTCCTAAATCTGTGAAAAGACTTGCTTCATTGCAAAATAAATACCAGTTTATCTAGGCTTCTTTTAATTCTCATTTCTCTTTTAAAACACACAATCACTTATTTTTACACGTAGAAGTAGCCACTGACTGCTATGCAGGCTGTTAAACCTTCCTATTAGTATTAGGTCTGGATCGTCACTCGTGTTCTTCTTTCAGATGCTCCGTGGTGTGGTGTGAAGAACACTCACGCTGGCTCCAAATATGTCAAAACAACATTTCCAACAAAGAAGAAATGGGAAGCAGGACACTGCCTGAAGGACCGAAATGAGCCCTGTCACATCATGTGAGTATCTGTATGGATGAGCGAGGAGAGGGGATTAAAATCAGCGAATGAACTGCAGACGTATCAAACACTTCAATGTTTGTCTTTTTCAGACAAGTTTTAGAGGTGATGGCGGCAGCAAGGGAAGAGGATCCTGTGGAGCTAGCCAGCTCAATTTACAACAACACCATCAAAGTGTTCTTCAACTCCAGCTGATGATTAAAACACGTGCAGATCTACTCTTCTATGAATAGCTGTGTATTTTGTGCCTGAATAAATTTATGGGGTAAAAATCCCCATTTTCTAAAGTGATATCTTCCGTTGTGTCTTAATCCTCATATTGCAGCAACATAAAACTCGTTCCTTTCTGCATCAGTAGGGCAGAAAGGGGCAACATTTATTCATTCAAATGCCCTTCTTGTTTTCCATAGTGCCTCAGTTTGATTGTCCTGATGTCACTTGTTAATACCAGGATTACACATTTAAGTAAAAAAATAAAAAAGTAAAATAATTTCAATCATACGAATTTAAATAGCACGCCCTTGGGTATGAGTGTGTGTGTGCATTGCTGTCCTGTGTGTCTCTGTGTTGTCCTGAAAAAGCTACAGCAAGAAAGATTATGTCAAAATCTAATTGACAGGTGGGTGGATTAAAACTCTGACACCTGAACAGATATGAAAGTTCAATAAATAAATAAAGCAAATAAATAAAAGAATAGTGTAATGCGTCTAATTATAAACAAATGGGTCAGTGTTTATAATTTTGATAGCTCTCTCTCTGTGCCTCAGGGTGTGAGCGCTTAAATCAGAATCAGATATACTTTAATAATCCCAGAGGGAAATTGCTGAAATGAACATCCCTAATGATTACGTCATCTAAACGGGACCGTTGAGCAGCCCTGGCATCTGTTAGAATATATAGATTGTATTCAGAGTGAAAAAAGGTGTTATGGCTTTACATTTAACTATGATCACAATCAATAGGATCCAACTATTTAAGGCTTTTGTAACAAATGGAGCGTTTTCCGTCTTCGTGTCCCGTCCCAGGCTAGCAGTCTTAGCTGTAATATGACTTATATCTTGTTCTACAATTATAAATATCCTTTATTGTCCTCAGTGGGGAAATTAAATGTAATGTGATTTTCTCTTTACTTTAATTTTCTTTTCTAATACATATCTCTGCCTCTAGTTTTAATGGGTGGACTTTAAAACAGCCTTACAAGGGACTTATCCTGCAAGTCAGCCCTCAGATAGAAGACCTAGGATAGAATAATGGGTTCAATTATAACATGTGATATCAGTTTATTGTCTGTTCCTGATTAAACACATGCTAGAAGAACTGGTGTTAAAGTTTTGACAGAAAAACTGCAGGTTTCTACCAAGGTGTAAACTAACTGGTTGCACAAGATAACTAAGGTGCTTGCAACCTTATTTTTCTCTCATGAAAAGCTTTACATTTCTTTTTAACTTTACTAATAAAAACATATCTGGGTAAAGTAGCTAATCAAGTGTCCACCCTTTAGGTCTTTGTTTTTAGTTGGTATTTTATTCTGAACAATTTAAAATTTATAATCCATTTTATTCCTGCAATAAGAGTCTGTTTTAAAAAAAAAAAAAAAAAAAAAAAAGAAGCACATTTTAAATAAATCAATCTCTTTAACTTGACAAAAAGGTCACCTCTTTATCTTCAAATTTCCTTGACCCTCAGGGAGCTCCAGCAGCCAGAGCAAGAACAAGCCTTCATGTATTAGCATTGTGTTGCAGGAAGAAAGCTGCCTAAAACCAGCAAAGTTTGAAAAGAATGTAAACTTTCACAGAAGGGAGAATGTTTCCTTTAGACATTGTCTAAAAATGCTTTTGAAGCAAAACTAAGATTTGTTGACCATGCATCAGTATAACAAGGTCCTAAACAAGCACTTAGCAAGATTTTTGTAATATGACAGATTTTTCTGGTTACGTAACCATAGAGGATGTAACAAGTCGTTGCTTTGCCTTTTTTTTTTTTTTTTTCATCAATTGACCATTTTGACTTGTTACCCACTTCAAGGATAGTGTGTAATGTTTTTCTAACTATTGGGCTGTTTTGCCGAAGCTCTAATTTAGTTTCTTAAATGCACATGTGCAGCAACATTGTTCAGCTTGCTGACTCACTTGATAATATACTCTTGATTTGTCCTTTAATTTCTTAAGACACTGTCGTTAGCTCCTATTAATTTTGTTCATAGTTAAATACATCAAAACAAACCCCAAAACGTCTTTCTCCAGATGTTTAAATCAGCCAGTCTTTTCTGGCAGATGTCAGGGTTGTTCAACAGCCAGTTGTAGGCTAGACTACTTATATGACAGGAAATAATCGTTAGGGATGGATGGTCATTCAGAGCTCACAGCCAGACTCACACAGAGAGAAAAGGTATCAAACTTGAAAACACTGATCCAATTATATATAATAAAATTATCCTAGACCACTGTAAAGCTTAAATAATTATCTTTATTTATATAGGATTATTTATTAAGAGAATACAAATATAAGGCAGGCCCCTGTTCACACAGCTGCATCTATGTTCTGTTAACTACACACATTTTTTTTTTACATTAAGACAATAGTCTGCTGAAGTATCTGTCTTTGTAATGTTTTTTTTTAATAAGTCTTGTCCTAATGAGGTTGATTTTGTTTGCAGATTACTGGTGGAAGTTTTCCAAAACTTTCCACAAGATTCCCTTCTTTTCTATTCAGATGAAGTCCAAATTTAATTCTGGTTATAGGTTTCAAATATAAATACAAACAGTCATCCTCTACGTTCAAGTAATGTCGGTATATTCAAATTTTAAATCCTATCTGAACACAGAAATGACAAGTACTTCTTCTTCTTCTTCTTTTCTATCCTGGCGGATCGCAAGCAACTTTAAGGTGCATACCGCCACCTACTGTTCATGAGTGTGTAGCAACACTGTTTTACATCTATTTATTTATTTATTATTATTTATCTATCTATTTTTTAATTTTGTATTCTGAAGATAAATAAATAATGATTTCCTTAATCTATAAATCTCCTTTATATTTCCTTTATTTTCCAATAATCCTTTAAGATTCCATTCTTGGCCTGTCCTTTCAACTACTCTTCTCAATTTCTCCCTTTCAGGTTCATATGTTTTACAGTTGTTCTACATTTTCTATCTCTCCACATCCTTCACATTTATCATTGTTTTTCCTCCCTATTAAATATAAATTGTCATTTAAATAAGTATGACCTACTCTTAATCTGATCATTATTATTTCTTCCCTTCGGTTTCTCTCATTAACAGTTCTATTTAATACTGACTTTTGTACTTTATATAATCTGAAATGACAAGTACATTTCCGTGAATAGGCTAAAATCAGTGTAAAATGTGTACATTTTACAGTAGTTTATTATTATTATTATTGAGGCGGTTATGAAATGTATGCGAAGTTATGTGAAACTTGTTACGTCAGCTGCCACACCCACCGACGCTGACACTACGTAGCGTTACGTCTGGATATAGCCAGCAACTTCAGCGGTCTCTCCCGGGCTAAAACTGAACGAAACAGCGTTTTCGTGGATTGGATGGTTGAAACTCCCCAGCGCAGGGATCCGATGGAGCACCCCGCCGGCTAACGGCCGCCGGTTAGGAGAAAGCAGGAAGTGTTGACGTTTAACACAAGAAGCAACAGGAGGTTGAGCTGGGCTAACATGGCGAGCCGCAGCAGGTTCCCAGCTCCCGAGCAAATGTAAAGCGAGACGAAACTGGAAACGACGGGGCCGCTTGTTTGGAGGACTTTTACGCAGCTTAACTCTACATGGATTATCCGAGCTGACCGGGACCGGAGCGCCACCGCTAAAACCGTATGGCGTCCACTCAAGCCCGGCTAGGCCAGCAGGCCTTGGCGTTGCTGGATGTGGCTCTAAGAGTTCCCTGTATTTTCATTATCGACGCCATTTTTAACTCTTACTACGACCAAGGGTCGGGATGGGCCGGGGCTACGGGCAAAGCGCTGGTCCGAGTTATCGGTAAGCGTTTTAGAAACGAGCGCTTTAGACCTAAGAGCCCTTACTGTCAACAAGCAACAGCTAGCGTTGACAGCTAAGCTAGCTAACGGAAGCTGCGCTGTCAGAGCGACTAAAGCCGACTTAACTGGCCGGAGCACACATTATCTGTTGGATAAACTGCTTAACTAGATTGTATATTTTGTTATTCACTTGGGTCTGTCATTAAGGACTCTCTTGACTTGTTCGGTTAGTGCTAACGCAAAGTGTATAGCCACAGGTGCGGTGTCAGTTTTTGGTCCCGCTGTTCTCGGTGACCGCGGGGCGCACTCTGGGTTCTTGGCGGCTTAACGGAACGCCTGACCAAAATAAATAAATAAAAAATCTCAAACTTTACAAAAAAAAAAAAACAACAAAACCGCTGGACTTGTTTTTAAATGTGCCTTACAATGCACAAAGCTATCGTCACTAAAACCTTTTAGTTAATTTCGAATGACACAATTTTAGTGTAGCTTTTCTTATCACTTTTTTTTTTATTAAGATAAATTGTAGAGTCAACAGACAGGTTACGTAACGTACCGTCTGAAGACCTTTGAACGCTTCAGGGTTACTGTAACAACTACTTGGTGATGGTTAAGAGTGAGGTTTAAACTTAAAACAAGACTTTAATGTACTTTTGCAGTAAGGTGGTAACAAACAGTTTTATAGTATTTAACTTTAAGAGATTCAGAGAACGAAAAACACACGTTTACAGTGCTTTAAAAAGTATTCGCACCCCTCGAGGGTTTTCTTCCTCACATTACCATAATCCTCTGTATTTTAGCGGGATTATATGTGACAGACCAAAGATCTGCAACCTTTACAACCGTAACATCAATCTTTGCTCCAAGTCGGCTGATTAAAACTCGTTTAGAACCACAAATGCTACACGACAAGAAAAGAAAACTTATTTTTTTTATAAATAGGCCCCTATCTACTATTGGAAATTTGTAAACAAGCATTATATGTTATGATCACTCAGATCATAGGGATACTAACTAAGAAGAGCAATATTAATGTCGGATGGTTCACTTTCATTACCTTTTTAAATTCTGGACATAAATCTAGAAGAGCAACAGTCTAGCGTGCCTAGAATAGAAAATCTGTAATATTTAGTGTCCTGATTGGGTTTCGGTTGTGGAATAACCATTCTGACCGTTGCTAATTGTGCCTGTGGTATGCTTTCTCTCAGGTATCCTCATCTCCACGGTGGTGTTGCTGCTCTCACAGAAAGCCTTGTTCAAGTTCTACACCCTCTTCCTCGCTGTCCTCCTGGGCTTGGCAGCGGTCCTCATAAACTACTACGCCACCTCGCACATAGACTTCTACAGTGCGTACTACAAAGCGGCTCTGGGATTCAACCTGCTGCCCAGGAACGGGACAACGCTGTGGCTCGGCATGGCCGGGGTCCAGCTGATCTTCGGCATCGGCTACGTGTTCCTGCTCAATCTTCAGTCGGTGTTTGCGGCGCTGGTGGTCTTGGACATCATGATCCCTCTGTGGGGGATGATCATAGATCTTCCTGCGGACGTCAGGCATACGGTGGCGGTCGTCTCGGGCCTGGCGCTCGCTCTCAACACGGCCGTCTGCCTAGCCATGAGGCTCAAGTGGTTCTACTACTCGTGCCGCTACGTCTACCTGCTGGTGCGGCACATGTACAGGATTTATGGACTTCAGCTTCTGCTGGAAGACACGTGGAAAAGAATCAGGTTTCCCGACGTCCTGCGGGTGTTCTGGCTGACCCGGGTCACCGCCCAGGCACTCATACTGGTTTATGTTGTGCAAGCGGTCAGAAGGGAGAGTGGGGATGCAGCAGGCGGGTCAACGGATGGGAGCTCTGATGCGCAGGTAAGTTTGTTCCTTGGGAGTTTCTGACATCATTTTCATCCCCTTTTTATTGAGTTTCTAGGTTCGTTCCAGTAGAATCAGAGTGCATAAAATGATTTTGAGAAACAAAGTAGTTTTCTAAAATGTGTTTTAAGATGTCAAACGTGACCTATTTTGAAAATTTGAATGAATGAATGAATGAATGAATGAATTTATTTCAGACAATTAACAAATTTAACACACATTTAACAAATATTAAATAAATCAATTTCAGAAATTACCACATAATAATAAAAAATAATCAATTTAAGAAATTCATCAACCAAGGACTACATAAAAAAGTAATTGATAAACATTAAATTAAATTTTCTGTTCCAGTTCAATTAAATCATTTGAACATAGAGATGAGATAAACAAAATTTTCCTCTAAATAAAATATATCAGGTGTATTTACCCTGATTTCTGACATTGATTAGTGATTAAAGAAAGTTGTCTGAAAAGGGGTATGAAGAAGTAAAACTTATTTTTCATACCCCTACTCCCTCTAATTTCACTTAAAGTACCTTCCTATTAACCAACAATGTATTAATCCAAAATTCACAAAAAATATATATTCACTAAAATATTTTAGTGAATATGAATATTTCATATTCACTAAAAAAAAAAATCAATAGGTAACTGTTTTGTTGGTGTCTGGACAACTTACCGTATTTTTCGGACCAAAGGGCGCACCGAATTATGAGGTGTGTTAAATATTCTTCCCAAGTGTTTAATATCACTCCGTACTGCAAAAAGGAAACTAAAAGTAAAAATTTCTTGAGTGTATTTTTCCTTGATTTGAGGAGGTAAATAAGACTGTTTGCCAATGGAATAAAGTTTTTGCACTTAAAATAAGAACAATTCATGTCTATCATCTTATTTCTTGTGGAGGATATCTAATTATCTTATTTTAGGGGTAAAAATACTCATTCTATTGGCAAATAGTCTTATTTAGCTGCTCAAGTCAAGGAAAAATACAGTTACCTTTTTGCAGTGCGAGAGAGCTATCCCTCTCTGTCGGGAGGACAGAGCAGTTGGACTACACTGCCCTGTTTCTAACATAAGGCTAAAATAAACTTAACTTTTATATTTAATTAACTTACTAGACTAATTGTTGCTAGCATGTATGTACTTCTAGTTTAGACATTACAGTCAGGCAGTCTTGTAGACTACCTGATCAGGGGTCCGATCAGGTAGTGACACAGTGTACCGTAATGCTTTAAATAGCCATTGAGCGGAACGACTTCGTTGCTAACCAAAGTCGTATTTACATATTTTAACAGATTATTTAGCGCATTGTACCACATAAAATCAGTCGGTAACACAACGGTAATCATATATAAGGTGCTCAATTAATTTTTGAGAAAATTTAAGGATTTTAACTGCGCCTTGTAGTCTGAAATATACGGTAACATTGGCATACATACATGCTGAAAAATGTGCTTATAAATCCCTTATATGCTACAGCTGAACAGACACAGACAACAGTTAGCGTGACGCTAATTTGGATCAAAAATCCCATAGGGACATTAGCGTTATAAGCGTCTTATTTTTTCCTCCCACAGATTTTTCCAATCTAAAACAACCAAAATGCCTCCCAGTAGTATGTTCCGCAAACCAACACTTTATAAAAACGTAACACTCGCAAACAGCTGTGTCTGGGCAGCTGTGAAGATATAACAGCATAGTTTAGCACGCGTCTTTAAATGTAGCTCTGGAACTTTTTGTAAGGTAGCCCTGTAGGATTAGGTTACTTACCAGTCAGAAATATTTGCTGTATTTTTAATGGTGGTGCAGGAGGCTTCACCTCTTCAGCTTCTGGGTCTGACTTGGGGTCAAAGATGTGCTGTTGCACCGTTGTGCATCTGTTTGCAGCCATTTTGACATGCTTAAAGTGCGAGTGATGTGGCCAGCTACAGCTTATTTGCATAAGAGTCATTCAGAAAGGAGCTCAAAAAAGGTAAAACTGGAGGGGATGACATCTCATTATCTGAGAGATGTTCTGCAAAAATGTAACGTACACATTTCTTGTTGTCCAAATGTTTAAAAGTTAGCATATTAGGTCACCTTTTAAGGTTCTCAAGACAAAAGCTGCTGTTTAATTTGTGGGGAAACGTCTTATAACTGTGTACCTGCCATTTCCAGGGTTACCTGTTCAGCTGGGACGTGTTCTGGGATCTGACGAGCAACCTGATCATCTCTGGATGCGATTCCACTCTGACCGTGTTGGGCATGAGCGCCGTCATCTCTTCCATGGCACACTACCTCGGCCTCAGCATCCTGGCTTTCATAGGTATTAGTTTTGCTTGCGTTGAAGAAGTTTGTATACAAACCAATGTGATCTGCTGGATGGATTGTTGTGAGCTGGCTCATGGATTTTTATTTATTTATCTTGTTTTAAATGTCCAGGTTCGACTGAGGAAGAGGACAAACGCTTGGGCTTCGTGGCTCCGGTTTTGTTCTTTATTCTGGCCCTGCAGACTGGCCTCAGCAGCCTGGATCCAGAAGAACGCTTGGTATGTCGCTGCAGGACTCATAAACTGCATTTTTGCTAACAGGTTATTTGTAGTAACCTTTTTATTTTATCTTTTAAGCTACTTTTTATATTTTCATAGCACTTTCTGGGATGTGCCAATGAGCATGTATGTCCCCTAATATTCCTATGTGAATTTTGGAGGATAGAAAATGTAATACCTTGGTTCTGATTTCACTTCCTTAAAGCATTAACAATGTAGAGACACTCTGAATGCCGGATTTGAATTAAAATCTGGGACACAGCGGTTTGCCCCCTATCCGAACAGTTGTGAGTAAATGCCACCACAACAAATCTCTAGTGCACTCCTGGCTGAAGTCTCCATGTCCCAGTCAGTTGAATCTTATCGGCTTCCTTTGTATTTACAGTGCCTTGAAAAAGTTTTTATACCTGTTGGAACTTTTATCACATTTTGTCAGTGTACCACCCAAGCCTCGTTGTACTTTGGTGGGATTTTAAATTAAGTAGTGCATTTTAGTAAAATGGTGGTGAAACCATAATCTTCCCCTTTGCTGGTTTTTAGAATAAAAATCTGGAAAGGGTGGCAAACGTTTTCATAGAAATTCTGTATATAGTACCACCTCTTCCTGCCAAAAGCTGCAAGCCTTCTGTTGCAAATTCCCTAAAGTTACTACGTTGCTCTTTGCTGAAATTGTTAATGCTTAGATCAGAGTTTTTTTTTGTTTACATAGGCACCTTGTTGGACAGCTAATTGGTCCTTACTGAGGCAGTGGGTACAAATTCAGAGGGTGCGTCCTTTGAAGGACCCGGCTTACCCGGTCATAGTCCAGGGCCTTCATCGACCGGGTAGACCGGTGTAGGTACCAGATCTGCTCGGGGCCATGCGCTTCCCGAGGACGATACGGCAACTCCACTCAAACAAACTACATTGCGCCCGCGGTCTCTATTTGTAACGAATCAGTTTTATTTAGTTAATTTACAGTGATCGTTTGGCACTGTCGGTTATTTGACCAAATACCTATAATACATTAAAATACCATCCCATTATTGTAATAGGGACACATAAAAGTAATGCAAACTATTTTTTTCAATGTTATATAACTGTATGATCAACAAAATAAAAGTAAAACATTAATGACCATAATTTGATTTATCTTCCAGGTATTGTGGGAAATCACACCTCTTCTCAGAGGGATTGGTTTTCTAATAAATAACACGACCCGGGTGTTTGGTCAAATAACCGACAGTGTCAGACGATCACCGTAAATTAACTAAATAAAATTAATTCGTTACAAATGGAGACCGTGGGCGCAAAGTAGTTTGTTTGAGTGGAGTTGCCACATTGTGATGTCATCGGGAGGCGAAAGATAATGGAGAATTGCTTCGCGTCCATGTTTACAAACCGCAATCCTGCTCTCGAAAAAAAAAAAAACTACAATCCCGCTATAATTACATTAAGAAGTTGTCCGGACCAATCATCCTTTATTCACCTTCTGTAAATGCTATTTATGCAGTTTTGTACTGGTACCTTGTGTAATGTACGATGGTTAAATAAAGGTTAAGAAAAAAAAAGCTGCTCAGGGAGTGGGATGTGGTGTCAACATGGTAGAGCTCACCAAAGCTTTTATGAAGTCTAAAACATTGATGTTTTTCAATGAAGGTCTGGCACCACTGCCTTGTCACAGTTCTTACATGGTAGACATTACAAGTGGCCTTTGGACTGTTCTATTTTTCCACTGTCCACGAGATTAAATCATGTTGTCTGTGTGGAAATGGGCCAGCAGTGAGGCTGGTGAGAGAGTTTGGCTCTCTGGTCGTTCTTGAAGGCCGCTGTCCCTTTTAAACTAGTAGGAGACAGAAAGGATGATATCTCCGTTATTTCATAACAGTTGTGTGTTGCTGACAAAACACCTGTGTCTCTTCTCCCCAAAGGTCCGCCTGAGCCGAAACATGTGCCTTCTACTGACGGCCATCCTGCACTTTATTCACGGCATGACCGACCCCGTCCTGATGTCTCTCAGCGCATCCCACGTCTCCTCCTTTCGCCGCCATTTCCCGGTCCTGCTGGTGTCCGTGGCCCTCTTTGCGCTCCCCGTGGCGCTCAGCTTCGCCCTCTGGCATCACTACGCCCTCAACACCTGGCTCTTCGCCGTCACGGCCTTCTGTGTCGAGCTCTGTCTCAAGGTGAGTGCCAAGAATTTTGATTAGATTTATCTATTTTTTTTCATTTGTCCTGTCTGGCAGTGGAGCACTAAGGCTACGTTCACACTGCAGCTTGAAGTAACCCAATTCTGATTTTTGCCAATATGTGACCTGGATGTGATCTTTTCATGACAGTCTGAACAACACAGATCGGATTTTTTTTTTCAAATGCGACCCAGGCCGCTTGGATATGTGGTCCTGAATCCGATACGTATCTGATCTTTTCAAATGCGACCTGTGTCTGTACGGCCAGGATTCACCCAACCTACACGTCATTGATACTTGACCAACGTCACTAACGGTGGACCTGGCTATTGTGCGGTACCAAGCACCTGTTGCCCACGGCAACGCGTTTACTCGCTGCTATGGCCGCTGAAGATGTGTGTTTTTAGGTGAGAGCGCTAAAGAGATCCGTTCAGACGCACATAAAGGTTGCCTTTGTCATTCGAAAATTATGAAGTTCGTATCAGTAAAGCTGCTCACATTGCTAAAATTTGTCTCTCTTCCTTTTCGATCTTAAAAAGATTGCGTTGGAGAATAACGTAAAGAACGCAAAATACGCAAGATACGCCGCAGCATTACGATCCATGTTTACTTCCACAGACAATGAGCACGCTTGCTACGTATGACGTCCTCGCATCCTCTACTGCGCATGCGGGACACACTAAAATGCAGTTCACACAGGAGATGACATACAAGTCGCATATATTTGGAAATGTGAACGGACACGCAAAAAAAATCCGATTACACAAAAAAATCGGAATTGAGCATCAAGGCCTGCAGTGTGAACGTAGCCTAAGAACCGCTTTCTTAATGCCAAGGAGAGCCCAACAGATTTACTTTCACAAGTGGAGCTTTACGGCTTTCGCTATAGTGCTCCGCTTGGTTATATATGCAAAAAACTCGATTGGATATTATTTTGGGATTATTTCAAATTCCCAAAGAAATGGAAAGGTAAAAGAGAAAGCAAAAAAAAAAATATGAGGCAAAATGTTAAAAGGGAGAAAATGTGACAAAAATAAAGCAGATGAAAAAGAGAGTTAAAGAGATAACATCCTTGGAGTCTGCTTCTACACCTGCAGAAAAAGACATAGAAAGAACAGCAAAACCAACAGAAAAAGTGTAACAGATACAAACGACATACACCTTGATAACATCACTGAAAAAATGCAGTATTATTTAATACGATGTATAAATTGTGAGCCAAAGCTAATGACAGGTTTATCTGAATAGAAGTGTATCTGTAAGCCCCTGATCCAAGCACCTGTGGGTGTTTGTGAGAGTGATTGTATATGCAAGGTTTATCCATAAAAAAAATGCTCAGTAGTGGTTGTGAGCAGCCAAAGGCCCGCCCCCACAGAGGGTGGGTCTTTGGGTCAAGTACGCATTAAAGCCGCAAACTTCAATCCGTTTTGTTGGGAATTTGTGTGACTTGAGTCGATCAGTCTTACAAATCAACACAATTTTGATGTGCAAGGATACATGAACATCTAACACAAAAAATATCTACAAAGGGTGATGCTAATACAGGTTCACCCTCTGACACGTCTGAGAAAGTCTGAGGAACACATCAGATAGGTCGGTTAGGTTAGGAAAAGACAAGCGGACAGTTTTCTCCAGCAGGGACATGGAATCTGATCAGCGCTGGTGAGAAGATGAATGGAGCTAAATTCAGGACACCGCTGAAGGAAAACTGCAGGAAGCTTTAGAATAAACTGGAGGATCGTCTTCCAGCAGGACAACAAGCTGAAGGCATCCAGTCAGAGCTACAGTAGAATGATCAAGACTGAAACCTACTCATATGTGGGAATGACTCCAGACCCAAATACACTAGACAGTCTGTTGCAAAAAAAAATAATTATTTGCACAAAAAAATCCCCCTATAATCTTACTGAAGTGGAGCCATTTCACAAAGCGGCCTAGTTACATGTTTTGATCATGAAAAGAAAATGCAAAATATATTAAATCTGGACGATAATTCAACAACATTATATATCGATCGATAGACGTGTATCGACGATAGGAAAAAAGGGTCAATAAAAAGTTCAATAGAATAAAAGTTTTCTTTCCATTTGCATTCTAGCCATGTAGAATAATATTACAGTCATTACATCCTCCCAACCAATCACAACACAGACCCAGGATTGCGCTTTGACCAAGCCCCGCCCCTTCAAAGAGTTCAGAGAGCACGCGTTTTTTCTTTTTTGATAAAAAGTTGGCTGAATAAAGGGTTGAGTTTTAATTCAGTGTTTGTGTTTTCTGTATCTAAAAACAGGTTGCTAAGCAACAGCATAAAATGGCCAGGGCGACACTTAAAATATGTGTTTTTTAATTAGTTGATAATTATCGATCAATATTTCTATTTTATCAATATGCTTGTTATTAAGTATCGTCCAGCCCTACCATATTCCTCTTCAAATAAAATTATAAACGCCAAGCGTTTGTTCTTCGCTCCATACTAAAGTGGTTAAACTGGTTCACTTCATAGCAGACGCTCTTACTTGCCTCATCCTTCCACCTCAGGTCCTGGTGTCCCTGACGGTCTACGGCCTCTTCATGGTCGACGGCTTCTCCAACGTCCTCTGGGAGAAGCTGGATGACTACGTCTACTACGTGCGCTCCACCGGCAACATCATCGAGTTCCTGTTCGGCGTCATCATGTTCGGCAACGGCGCCTACACCATGATGTTCGAGACGGGCAGCAAGATCCGCGCCTGCATGATGTGCCTGCACGCCTACTTCAACATCTACCTTCAGGCCAAGAACGGCTGGAAGACGTTCATCAACCGGCGCACCGCCGTGAAGAAGATCAACTCCCTGCCGGAGGTCCGCGGGGACCAGCTGAGGGACATCGAGGACGTGTGCGCCATCTGTTACCAGGAGTTCGCCAACTCGGCGCGCCTCACGCCGTGCCACCACTACTTCCACGCGCTGTGCCTGCGCAAGTGGCTCTACATCCAGGACACGTGCCCCATGTGCCACCAGAGAGTGTACGTGGAGGACGAGGGCCGGGACAGGGCCGCCTTCTCCAACAACAACGGGGGCTACGCAGCGCCGCAGGACGCCGCTGCGGCGGGCCCCCCGGCGCACGGCGAAGACCAGCGAGGACAGCTGGTCGCCGAGCTGCTGCCCAACGGCGCGGCCGCCGGAGCGCACGCTGCCGCCGGCCCGCCGGGGCCGGACGAGCTGGTGGAGGACAACGACAGCATAGAGTACGACGAGGACGAGTGGGGGACTCAGAACGGCAGCACGCCCGTAGAAGAAGAGTATATCAACGACGACACGGACTCGACAGAAGACTGACGACAGAGGAGCTCTAGAAAATAATATACATATATCTTTATATTTAAGTTAAAAAGGAGTATTAAAAACTTCAGACACTTAATTATTATTATTTTTTTTCTCGGAAAAAAAACGTCAGGGATCTCAGTCTCTTTGTTTCCTGTTAGTTTCTTTTGAGTTTTACTCTATAAGGGCTTGTGGAAAGAGTAAAAGCTGCTCATTCAGTGTGTGTGTGTGTGTGTGTGTGTGTGTGTTGTGAGGAAATGTGTGAAAGATGAAGAAACCAAAAACTCAGATTTGTCTTTTTAAATTTCCGTCGAAGTTATCGGAAAGCCTGGTTTAAAAAAAAAAATAAAATCTCTCCATCAGGACGCGGCTTTCTTTAAGTAAATTTCTCATCGCCTTGACTTGGATACACAAATTATTATTATTGTTATTTTATTTTTGGGTTTGACCGACAGGGGAGTGGGGTTCTGTTTCTGCGGTCGTGTCCCGACATGTAATGTGCTTATTCAGTGTCGTAAAAATGGCAGCCGTGCCCCCTCTTGTAATTTGCAGGAAATTCTGGATCATTAAAATGTCAGTTTGTTTTTTTTTTTTTTTTTTTTGATCATATTTAAGCTTTCAGTTCTCCAATCTTAGTTTAGTTTCGTATCCAGTCTCGGTTTTCGACCTCCACCTTAGCTCTTTGACAAACCTGCTGTTTTAACTTTGCCAAAACAAATTATTATTATTTTTTCAATCTGAAGTGACTGATTGGACGCTGATGAGGTTTCTCGTGGAAAGCTACAGAGACTCATCTCAAACCAGCTGCGATCTCCCCTCGTACCCCAACTTGTACTGTATATTGAGATTGGCCCAAGTTTGCGGTAAACTCAGTATTTTTGTCCATTTTTATTTATACATGCAAGTGAAACCCCAGTGAACGAGCTCAGCGTGAGGGCGTTCGCCGGTGGAAAAAACCGAGGTGTGTCCGGATTAAAGACTAACTTGCTACTGTAGTCCCTGATATACCTCTCATTGCTTACTACTGGTCTCTTCTGTGACCTCACTTATCGTGTACGTTGTCGTACATACCATGAAACCTGTGCACATGTTCTCTTTAATATTGAAGGTTTCAGGTGATTTGTTTCTATTAATATTTACACTTCTGTTTTTGTCTTCACACAAGTTATTAAATTGGGTTTCAGGTGCGGAAAGAGTCGCTCATGGTAAGACTACTGGTTCTGCAAAAGAAAACCGCAGAGATTGTGTAAAACGATGGTAAAAATTGCCAACTGTACTATTTGAATTACTTGAAGGAAGAAAAAAAAGTATTTTTTTATGAATCAGGTAAAATAACTTTTGCTGGATGGATTTGTCATGTTTTTTTTTTTTTTTCCAGATGGTTGTACAAGTCATTAAACAGTCTTGTTTCTAAATAGCATTAATTATTGTGTCGCTGGTGCAATATGGTTGGAGGGAGTCTTTCTAAAGCGATGATTACCATTTTTTAAATTTGCAAATACTGTCATTAATACTATATGCTCATTGCAATTTTTAGCAACACTTTTTTTCCCCCCAGAAATTTGGCTTTTTCTGCCCTTTTTTTCATTTGGAGCTGTTGGCAAACAATGACAAATCGACTGAAAAGTCTTATTTTTTATGCCTTGAAAAGGTAGTAAAACATAGTCACTCTCTGTACCTAGAAATCTTAATGAATTTCTAGGTTTAAAAAAGAAAATTCAAGCATAAACCTGAGTATTATGGTAAAGATTTAACCATCATGAATGTTGTGAGGCTTTAACTTGTGCTCATGACTCCAGTTCTGGTAGCTGAGAATAACTTACAAGGGATCGGAGCGAACGTCGGAGGAATGCGATTGGAAAAGCTGTGCATCTCGGTATGCTCAAGCTATGAAGGATTCTGATTATTAGTTTAATCTTAAAGCTTTTTGAAAGTTAAAGGCTGTTCTTTTTGCCTTTTATTTTAAAAAGATTTATGTAAATAAAAGTTTCTTTGCTATTGCATTTTTTTTGGCCACTGTCTTTCTTGCAATGTTTAATTAGGGCTTTCCCAAACCACTTTTTCTAACCTGTTAGAAAATATATTCCGCTGAGTTCATGAGCGAGCAAAAGTTACTACTCAGAAAATAAATGTTGATTCAATTAGCCACTATATGGAGCTGTTTCACCATATTGCTCTGGTAACGTTTTAATACCTCTGCAATAAGTTAACAGACTTCAATTTATGATTTGTTTTTTTAAAACATTAACACTTCTCAGCAGTCCATTACATTTTGAACAAAATTCTTAATTGACAGAATTCAAGAGTAAATTAGTTCTTGAGTTTTCTTAAAGTACAACTTTTAAACATTTAAGGGTCTGGCCATTTATTGTAGAAGTGTTGTACCAGCTACAGTCATGGGGAAAAAACTAAGCATACATCAAAATGAGGATTTTACAGTTCACTGATCTTGACCTAGGACCATACAGATGTGTCAAACCAATGCCAAAATGGAAATCCTTTGCAATGCTCAACAAGAAACAAGTTTATAAGGCCTTTCAAAACAGGAAGAAGCCGCTTCGCTAAAGAATATGGCACCATGACTTAGGTTTGCAGAGTAGTGTCAAAGTTATATTAGACTTCTGGAACAAAATCTGGATTAAGGCTAAAGTAGCGGTGCTGGGATATGATGAAAGGCGACATGCTTAGAGAAAAAAAATCTGATTTTTAACTTTTTGTTCTCTGTCATTTTTCTCTTCATAGTAGGTACACTTGGTCTGGGGTTCTGTTAGCTTTGACACCATCCAGGGGAGGCAGATCAACCATTACCATCTAACATAGAGAGGATTCCTGGATCAATATGTGCTTCTGTGTCGAGGCAAATGGCCGTTCACACTGAGCCTGGTTCTGCTGAAGGTTTTTCCTTCCTGTTAAAAGGGGAGATTTCCTCTCCACTGTCGCTTCATGCATGCACAGTATGAGGAATTGCTGCAAAGCCAACAATTCAATTCAAACATACTTTATTTATCCCAGAAGGAAAATAAATGATGTAAATCATTTTATCAATGAGTTATAGATGATGATGGCTGTGGGAAGGAAAGATCTCCTGTAGCGCTCAGTTTTACAACTGATCTG
This sequence comes from Fundulus heteroclitus, assembly GCF_011125445.2. Classification (NCBI taxonomy): domain Eukaryota; kingdom Metazoa; phylum Chordata; class Actinopteri; order Cyprinodontiformes; family Fundulidae; genus Fundulus; species Fundulus heteroclitus. The sequence goes on along the minus strand of NC_046373.1, from coordinate 26,357,268 downwards.
AAGAAGCCTTTGACTGAAAAAACAGTTTTCCAATGACAATAACATGAAGAGGATGTTGAGGATTGTCCATAATAATGTTTTTGATTTTATGCAAAATCATTCAATGCAGACGACTGTCCACTGTGGCTCTACGCTCTTTCAGGAGGAGTGAATGCTGTTTGTTAAGACTCGATGCAATCTATTGATTTGACTTTGTAAAGTGCCTTGAGACTACATGTATCGTGAATTGGCGCTGTATAAATAACATTGAATCGAACTAAATATATATTATCCATTTATTTTTGTGGGTGTTGTAGGTGTGTTTTTGCTTTCACTGAACAACTTTATTAAATTCACAGTAAAAAACAAAAAAAAGAAAATAAAGAGAAAGCGTTCAAAATTCAGCATGAAAGGCATGACCGGAAACAAAAACCTTTACTTTGAAAGTTCAGACCAACAGCTTCCGGTTTACCGCCCCTTACTTGACTCTCCTGTACTTCCAGTTCGTCTGCGGCTTCAAGTTCATGTGTTGAGCTGCTGGCCGCCGAGTCTTAAGAGATCATGAGGCGCGGGGGGCTGACAGCACGAAAAGAGACCATGTCCGTCTTTTTTGCCTGTGGTGCCGGGATTATAGCTCTTAAAAGTCGTCGATTCGGTCTTTAGTTGACGTCGAATGAGGCCAGGAGGATCGACCAACAAGCAACTTTGAGCCCAAGCAGCTGTGGTCGGTGGAGCGGAGAGTCGCCTTCGTCCGAAGAACCCTTCGAATAAATTAGGTTTTACATGTTATAGACTGACTTTGGTTATGTACGCCGGTAGAATGCTCAAGGTGTGTCTGCGGAAGCCTCTGTGGCCGGCTGGACACAAGTTGTCGTCGGGACTGAGGACGTCTCCGGCGGCGGCGGCGGCAGCGCTGAGACTCCCGGGGACGACGCGCCGGATGGGAACGCACGGGAGAAACGAGCCGAGGGAGCCGCTCAACTCCCCCACGCGGGCCAAAGAGTTCATTTATCGCATACACCCGAGCGAGAGGACGTGCCTGCTGAAGGAGCTGCAGCTCTTCGAGTCCAAAGCGATCGCCCAAGGTGAGGAACGCCGCGCGCCGCTCGGGTTCAAGGCGGCAGCTCCCGCGACAACCGGGCATGTGGTGGGAGGTCGCGGGGCTGTTCCCCCGGCAGGGCGCCAGGATTTATACCGCTCCCACACGGCAGTTCACGCGTGGTTGCGCTGTAGGGACGCAAACTTCAGGCACTCCACCCATCATTGGAGCAGGGCGATTGAGTTCCAGAAAAAAAAAAAAAAGTTTCCCGGTTCGATTCCCGCACACTGCCCTGAGCAGACTGCCCCTGAGCAATGCACTTAATCCCCCAATGCTCACTAGGACAGGGGTCTGCAACCTATGGCTCTTTGGACCGCAAGTGGCTCTTTGGACCTTCCGCAGTGGCTCCTAATAACTTTGGCTACAAATTATAGTTTTATTATGGTACTTAAATGTAATAATGATAATAAATGCAGGTTTTAGCAGTTTTTTTTTTTTTGGAATAACTGCTTTTAATTTTCACAATAGAATGATGCTAAAAGTGCCAGTAACATTTAATTTTAAATCAATACTTTTTTATTGTTTTGGAAACTATGTATTTTTTTTTACATCATCATCCACAAATATCAACACCCTGTCCATCCTCTTTTTTTTTTAAACCTCAAAATAGACATAAAAAGGCGTTTCTTTAACAATGACAACATATTAACTACAGTAGATCTTTATCAAAAATTATAATTTGTCTTTTTTTCAAAAGGCCAGGCCACATTTGCAGCTCTGAACGAGTTCAATTCAAGTCAAAATGGCTCTTTAGACTGTAAAGGCTGCAGGCCTCTGCCCTAGGCTGAGCGGTAAGACACACGGAGATGGGTTGAATGCAGAGGACGCGTTTCGTTGCAATGCACAAAGATTATTCTTATGGTTTGAATAAAAGTTTCACACACTTCATAGGTTGCGCTTAAACCCAGAGGTTGCAAAAGGCAGCAGGGACAGTAGAAGCGAAGGCATCAGCCGCTCGCTGCGGGACTGGGCGCTAATTTGAGCGGAGAAACTTCAGCCTTTAAAGCTGCAGGCTCTGTTCACACCCAAACTATAACCTGTCAGCAAATAAACTGCAAAGCTGCACTTTACAGTTTCTGCTGGTGTTTGACCTTAAGCAACGTACATTGCATTTTTAAACGGTAGGTCTGTGTCAGGGGTGGCTAACCCCAGACTGGACGTGTCCCTGGTTTAACTCTGGAACAAATGGAAAAACAAAAGTCCATTACCTCTGCTACACCTGGTGACACACTGAGGAGGCAGTTCAGCTGTTCTGCAGCAGGGAGCCCTCCAAAACATGCAGGACATGGACTCCAAGGTCTGGATGTGTTGCAGACTGTCAGAGACGGATCATAATCATCATCCAGGTCTCAAATGTAAAAAATAAATAAACAATTCAGTAATTATTTATAGTTCAAATTTACCTGCAAATGAATGGATCCACCCATTTTTATCCAAACATGTCAATAATTGACTAAATACATGACTTAGACAAACTTTGTCATTTTGCATGCACAGAGTGGCTACAAAACAAACTTTCGTTGCATACAGCTTACGACAATGTAACGAGATTGCAATTGAATAAGATAACATCACAATGTAAAGTGCAGCAGTGATAGGAACGTAACAGTGCAGGAGAAAAACGGTTTTTAACAAAAGTGTGCAGAAGAATGTTCAACCATGTTTATAGTGCAAAGATAATGCACTATAAACTTGACAGAAGTTATAGCATCATCATTGGAGTAGTGATAGATTAATATTCACAAAAACAAAGAGCGAGAACCATTTCAGCCTTTTCTAATGCCTTGGCTGAATGTAGACAGGAAGCAACGTTGTATTTAAAAAAGAAAATAGGTGAGAAACAGAACTGAAGATTAAAATAACACAGTGAAGGGTTCTGAATGTGTGAAATACAGAAAAGCACCACAAAGTCATTATCATGGAAGGAGTTTTGTTGGAAGAATTTACACCTAGAATCAAAAGCAGACTTCTAAATTTGCATTAATGTTGGAGAAAACGTGGAGAAGTGGACACCAGTCGTTCACATTTTGGAGCTGCACAAGAATAACTGGATATTAAGAAGAAGTTGGATGAACACTGACTAAAATACTAGGCTATAGATTTCCACATATGTGCTGTGTGATGTTTTTGGGTAATATAACAGATGTGGTGAGGAAAGAAGAGATATTTCTGACAAAGCTTATCCTGGCTTCAGGGAAAAAGGCAACAAAATTATGGTTAAAGCCAGATCCGCCTAATCAAGATGATTAAACTGCAAAGCTGCACTTTACATTTTTTCAATGAATGATTTTTTTCCATTTTCAATAATGGAAAAAATTATGTATGAGTTATGTTTGACAGACAGTGAGGAAGTTGGAAACTATTCCAAAGTGGCACACAGTACAGTAAATACAGTTGAATGAATAATACAGTTGTAGGTGAAAAATATTGTCATAGGATTTATTCAGACTGTTGCTCATTGTTTTGATGTTGTCTTTTTCCTGCAATAAAATATTTAAATATATATAAATATATATATTTTTTTTATTTTAAGGGAAAAAATATTTTTTAATAAGAATATATGCATTTCTTTTAATAAAAAAATTATATATATATACTTTGATGTTTGTTTCTGATTTTAATTATCGATGCGTAGAAGGGATCATTTAGTGATTTATTGAGCATTGGCCCCTTTGGAGCTCCGTACAGCTGAGGTGCGAAGGCTGTAATCTTACGCTCTTCCTGTCCAACGACTGCCGGTCGTTTGTGGGTAATTTACCATGTGTCACCCACCATTACAGAACATTTGTAGGCTTTGCAGCCCCTCTTGGCCATCCCTCTTTCCAGGATCCTCTCCAAGCTGGGCTCAGCTCTCCCTTTTTCTGTCTCTGATCACAAACTGGCCTACATGGAAAAGAGCGGCTGGTGCCGTCTTGCTTTGGAACAAGAATATGTTGTTTTCACTCTGACGCTTTGACTGTCTGCTCAGTCATATGACCTGCTCTATTTCAGGGCTGTGGCAGTTGTTAGAAACCCTGACATTTCTGTAAAGTCATTGCTGGTTCCCGACGGTCCGGAGAGGGTTTTTATTCAACACCAGAGTGGCTCTTCAGTTTGCCTAAAACACTAAAATCAGCCCCTGAACCAGACGTAGAAAACTCTAAATATAATCCCTCGTTGTCTATCTGTATGTTCCTCGCTAAGACAAAAAGCCACAAAGGTCTTTAATAACTCCTGTTGGGTTTTCTGTCTTTCCTGTGCGTGCTCTATCCTAATATCAATCTTAACTACTTATTGGAAAAGACAGATGACACTGAAAATGTTACAGTAGAATCGTCTTGACCTAAAGAGTCTGTCTCCCTTGGTGTTGCTCAACACAGCTCATTATTACCATGCAGCCAAGCTGCTCATTAATAAAGGCTCTATTTTTTTTGTAATTTTTTTTATTTATTTTTTTATTGTTGTTGGCAAATTATGTATTTTTTCAGCATGTAATTTATCTATTGCCTAGTGGATAGGATGTTTTTTGTTTTTTACACCATGATGAACTGAGGATAGCCTGTAGCTATGTTTACATGGACAAAAGTAATTGAAATAAAGGTCCGATCAGAATAAAAATGCATCGTGTAAACAAGCCGATCGGAATATGATGATCGGATTAAGCTCAATCAGAATGAAATTGTCTTCTGAATGAGAGAAGTGGTTTATGCCGATTGGTAATCCGATCAACGTGCATTAAAAGCGCTTGTCAGGCTCAAGTCATGGAGTACGTCGGGAAGCAAAACTGTCGGGGCTCCCTATCCAACCTTTCTTTTCCAAAAAATAAAAGAGCTGAATATTGTTGCTCACTCAGTAACGTTTCAATAGTAATTGGTGATCGGAAGACAAACAAACTTGTATAATACTGCTTTCGATTACTATTTTTGTGGTTTAGCCAAGGCGGAAGTACTTCTTCTTCTGTGGTTTATTTATTTATTTATTTATTAGGGGAATTTGATAACTGTGTTCTACTCTAAACTGTTCTATTCTGAATAAAGCCAGGTGCATATACACGCACATTATGATCAGATTAATCGATTGTATGCCCATATAAACGGTACAATCCCATTATTTAATCCGAATACACTTTAATGCGTTCGTGAGGTTTTGAGTCTGTAAACATGGCTTACATGTTGGATCTGAGTGACGGCATCGATGCGTTTTAATTACCTGAGACCCAGCTTCGTCTTCTGTGCTCATTTGATTGGTTTCATGGTTGAGTCACAGTTCAACCTAACTTCAATGCCTCCGGGCTGCGCCGTTCACTCTGAGCCCGAGGCTGAACTGAACCGGCGACCAGAGCTCAGCTGAGGTTTAAACGAGGAATCATTGTGACTGCCGCCCCACCTTACCACGCTCGTCTCCACCCGGCTTTAGCCAACGCATTTTTTTCAAGGGAGTGTTGTGTGAGAGATGTCATATTTAATCCACGTCAACAGTTTTATTGTAGACGTGTGTGTGTGTGTGTGTGTGTGTGTGTTAATCAGTATAGATACCAGTTTAGCTGAAAACCTTTGTCAATGCCAGAGAGTTTTTTAAAATAGAATAAACAAATAAATATGAATAGCAGCAATAGCAGAATCATATTTATTCTACCTCTCTTGAGCCCCTAGAGAGTTAACACAAAAGGCCACAATGTTTTGGCATTTTATGAATTGTAGTGAATGTCAGCCCATTTAGAGATAGTTTGAGCCAAACAGTAGCTAATCTCTTCTCAGTATAAAACGCTAAAAATAATTCTATTTTACAGGCTCTAAAGATAAAGTGCCACAGACTGTGTGTCCTTTCGCCCGCTCAATTATTTAGGGGTCACCACAGCAAGCCATACAACCCGCACACAGTTCGTATGCCAGATCCGCCTCCTAACGGAACCAGGATTCGGACTTACCCCGCTGTGCCCCACACTAAATGTTTTAAAACTGAATTCAGATTCAAGACCTTTAATTCCTGCCAACCTGTCGCAGAGAAGCTGCAGCTCTCTTATTCAATCATTGTGTTATAGAATAAGGTTCACGCCGAGGCTTTTGCACAATCAGAGTAGGTCAAAATCAGAACGGGCAGATGTAGGCGAGGGTGTAATGATGCATAAAACTCACAAGACGAGACATGATGTTGAGTTGATGAGAGTGAGACGGGACGAGAGTTTAATACTCTCAATAAATCCCAGTTGCAATTGATAACGTTGGCTGTGATTGTGATGCACCTCAACGTACCCCTAGAATCAAGCCATCGGCTGTTATGCCGATGCTCTCTGCCTCCTTCAGCCTCTGAGCAACTTTAGCCTTTCACTCCTGGAGATTAGGGATCACTGTGAGCAAAATGGATAGTGATGAAATTCTGTTCTTTATTTCTGACGTATTTACAAGTCTTAGATCACATTTTTTTTTATTTTCCCCAACAGAAAATGGCTTCATATCAGCTGCAACGAAAATGCAGATGCTTCTTGTTATTGCTGCAGCTCTGACTCACAAATGTGGAGACTGAAGCATTTTTCAGTGTTGGCTGTCCTTTCAGCGTCGTTTCCACAGATGCTGGTGGTTTGAGCACGGTGATGTGGTGGTTCTCTTTGCATTGTGCTGCCGTCAGCCGCACTGTGTACGCTAGGGCTGTGCATAAAAATCGATACAAAGATTAATATCAATGTTTTTAAAAACTATTTAATATCAATATTCTGGCTTTTAATATCGATATACCTCCCAACCCCTAGGGGGCGTTATTACAGCACGCCATTACTGTTCACAGCGAGAAAGTGCAAGTGAGACGAATTTGCGGAATGGCCGACAGGATTTTAGAAACGCATTTGTTGTTAAAATAAGACGTTTGGAACATTTTTGGTTTCTGATATGTTAAATGCATTGAACCAAATGGTCTTTATTTTCCTGTTTAATATATCAGTGTTCAATAAATTGAACATAAATATAATATTTGGCTGGTTTTGTTGATTGAATGACTTTGAGCATTAATTTGAAAGTAATAATTATCAATATTGGAGTCAGATCAAATCAAACTGAGCTATATCGAGAATTGCAGTAAATGGGCTCATCTTAGATGGCACCCAGTCCTAGTGTACGGTAGGGCTGGGCGATATGGCTTAAATATACTAAATCCGATTAACCTACATTCCCCCCCCCCCTCCTTTTCGTTTCACAGAAAGAAATTTAAAGAAATTATTTAAATACTCGTCACTTTTATGTCTAGCATTTTGTCTGGGAGTTGACCTGAATTTAAAGTGCAACTAAATACAAGCTGTGAAACATGCTTGTAAAACAAGATGGCGGCCCCGTCAATGTAAACAATGAAAATCTAACAAAATGTTGGCGGGCAGCAGTTTTACACAATGAGCTAAGAACAGGCTTCGCTTGTGTAACTTCCAACTAACTTTAAAAAAAATTATAAATGTGTAAATTAAAGGGCCTCGTTTTATGGTTAAAAAAAGTATCATCTTTACAAAATTTTGACAATATATTTTATTAAAAATATATTCAGCATTGCATACTATTTTCTTCATAGAAGCCAGATGAGTGCAATGGCAAAATAAAATCCAGATTTTCAAAAAATTAAATCTTAAAAAAGATTTGTAATTTTGAATGAATCAATTAAATTGGTTTATTGCCCAGCTGTAGTGTGCGGTGATATTTCTTCGCAGTGCCTGGGTATTGTTCCTGTCGTGTCTGTGGCTCCGTCGTCATTTATTGTTTCAAACGGAAACCCAAAATGTTGCCAAACAAATGATTTACGAGGAGTTGGGGCCTCATCTGTTATAATTTAATCAGATGAAGCCTTTCTGACTGGCTAGTGCTTGCTGGTGTTTGTTTTTACCTCAATGACAAATACCGTGACACCTAAGCAGATGAGGTCTAAAAAGAAAGCTGGAAATCTGATATGAATTTTTCTATGGCTTACCTATCTTATAGATTCAGTAAAAACCGGAGCGGCACAATATATCCCAACTGTTGCCATCACAATATCAGTGATGGGTGAACAATATTAATGTTGTGAAATACAATCTGAATATAATAGTGTTTTGTCAACATGTTCAATGAGTTCACTCTGCCTGTGAATTAGAGATTAATTTAGTTGGAGTCCAGCTGCAGTAGGACTCAGATTAGCTCCTGATATGCTGAAAGTCACACATGGCGTTAGGAGCACAGCTAAAACCCAGAGGAGTGACATAGATGTTGAATTATTAAGACTTAGACCATGGCAAAATAAAAGCCGCCACAACTTCAGAATTATTATTTTTTTTTATATGTGATAAAACAATGTAAATCATATGAGATATACAGACCCTATTTTATGTATAGCCTATATTTACACACTTATACTAACCATAATCTGAGTTTTAAATTAATTTAAATTAGTGCTGTCAAGCGATTAAAAATTTTAATCGCGATTAATCGCATAATGTCGATAGTTAACTCAAGATTAATCGCAAATTAATCGCATATTTTATCCTTTTATTTCTGAAAGTGTAATAGCCTGTTTGGGCATTTTAATATGCAATTTTGCAATAAATGACAATAATAAAATACATGCTTGTACAAAAAATATTTTTATTTTGTTATTTTTCAAGCACTTTTCAGAATTGGAATGAAAAACATCCTGGTGCCAAATGTTAAACTCTGGACTATAATGGCTAAATGACTAATCATGATACCCTGATGTTTACACCATGTGTAAACAAATGTGTAAATAAATACCTGTTTTCATGCGGATATATATTTTTTGCCTCTTAAGGTAGACATGGTATTATGCATAAATATATAAATTAATAAAAAATTGTACATTTCAATAAAGTCATAAGTTTTGTTCATTTCTTCTCTCTGTCTCTCTCTCTCTGTCTGTCTCTCACACATCTAATTCTGAGCTTTCACACCAACAACAATAATTTCTTTGAATAATTTTGCTTGCTGTTTATATCCATATTCATAGAGTTTAAGCCTGGAAAAAGGTTTTAAATCTCCAGGTCATTCCAGTCTTACACTTTGCTTGCTGCTGGGCAGGAGCTTAATACCCTGAAAGAGACTGTTTGGCAACTGTTTAGTAACTCCAGGTCCTTCGTTTGGCAACGTAATTCATCCCTGGGTTGTCAAATACAGAGACAACAAATTAATAAGCATTAAAGTACGGTTTATGGGTTGGGTTTCTGTAATGTTATCAGCATGTTAAAAACTCATCTTCAGAACCAATGTCTGCTCAAAATGGTGATCTGCACCAAGTAATCTACTTTCAGCAGTTATCACCGGTTATTGCACTGTAAACTGCAGAAAATACGTGCAGAGTTGCTCTGTCTGCCTTTACTACCGTCGGCTCCTATGGCGGAGGGATAGTTCAGCTGGATACAAAGTGTGGGCAGTGCAGGCAGGTCTCATAATAACCCCTATTTCGTCACTTATTTTAGAGCCCAAATAAGCGATTTCACTTTCAGAAACCTGCCCAAAAACACAGCAACCCGTGACTCATGAAATTTAGAAGCGCTTTTAGAAAAAAGAAGCCCAAAGTCGCATGTGTCCGAGGGTAAAAGAAACTTTGAGCGGGTCTGTTTTGCTACAGTTTTCTAGCACTCTTGAAACTACGGAAAGCGCCGAGGGTAAAAGAAACACAGTCCGGAGAGCGCGGCGGGGGAAAAAACATTAGGGAACGGTGTGTGTGTTTTGACGCAACGCGCGTTAACGGCGACAAAAAATTGTCGGCGTTAAAATGGGTTTACGCTAACCCCGTTAATAACGCGTTTAACTGACAGCACTAATTTAAATATCATAAAACGTTAAAATGTACTTTATTTTGACAAACCAACACTGCCCGCTTCTTCCTGTCTGGCTGCTCAGCTTCCTAGGAGCTGTGTGCTCCTCACAGGAGGAGGGAAGGAAAACTAGAGACAACAGTCCCGTGTTGCCCATTTAGCATCTTTTCTTTTAAAAAACAAATAAACAGCTACAAGCGACTTTTTTTGTTTTGTTTTAATAGTCGTTCTAGAGTCGCTGTATTGAGGCAACAGGGAGAGCTGCCATGAGAGTTCCCATTTCCCTCAGCGCTGTCTCACAGGGCACACCACAGCTGCTGCTGCTGTTTCGACACGTAAATGTAGTTTTTAAAGTAATCTGTTCTTGTCTCTGAAACTGTTGCACTAAAATAATTCCCCGAATTCGATTCACACACATCTTCAATCACTTATTCACCTCGTTCACTTTTTGTGCCTCTGACAACTGTCTTTCTGGGACAGTTTGTTTTATGTAGTGTGGATTCAGGCAACATGTTAACATTCATAAATCATTTTGTAAAGGTAATTTTTAATTCCAAAACACACTTAATCACTATTTCTAAGGAAAAGCTCTCCTACAGGCTGTGTTACAAATGTATGAACAAATATTCAAATTAGACAATGATGTCGCCTTCGCTGCCCTGAGTCTGATAACTCCTTTTTTTTTTTTTGCAGCCTTGGCTGTGGACCCACTCATCTTTTTGGTCCCGCTCATCTTTTTGGTCCCACAATCATGAATCTTAAGCTTGAGTGATTGTAAACATTTTCAGAGGAAATTGGCCTGTAAGTGGAAGAAATTGGTTTTAATGTTCGTGTTTAAAATGCCGGTTTATCTTTCCTGGCTCTGTGTTCGTGTGCAGCGTCAGTAACTAAAGCAGTACATCACGCCGCTGCACTGTCCAATGTTTTAATTAGACCATGGAACTGAGCGAAGAACGACGTTTGGCGCTGAGAGTCTGTGCTAATAAGCTACTCCAAGCCCTTTAACTCTAACAACTAATGAGCTAAATGCCATCGAGGAGAAGTAGGGTGGTGGTGTGGGGGGGGGTGTTTAACGGAGAGCTCCGAAGCATTTTCTGACACCGTAGTCGTTGAATCACATTAAATCTCCATTTTAGGCATTTTTATAAACTCCTTTATTGCAAGAAACTTGTTAACGTGACCGCTGGGAAACGTCTAGAGCCTCGTTAGGCTGACTGTCTTCCCATGAAGCGAGGTTTAGCAGAAACTCCATCTCCTTTATTTTCAGTTCACAGAGCTTTAGATTAACCTGTGACCTGCAGCCTCGTTGGCGTTATTCACCGCTACAAAACTAATCGCTGCTTCACAGATTTCAGCTCATTTTCCTCTTTACCATCACTAACTACAGCAACAGTAATGTTTTCATGTTGGACCTTGGAGCATCATTAAAGTTGGCTGTCAATGCTGTCTGTTCACAATAAGTCATACGGTGACAAGAGCTGGAGCTGCAGTTTAGAAAGGAAAAACATCTGGGGAAAGAGTCTCTTGACAGCCTCTTTCCTTTTTAGAAAGGCGTTCCATCTGTACATTGTTCAGAATAGGCTAATATGGTGCACTGTTAAAGACCACTCGACAGATTTTTAACCTAAAACTGTGTTGTATTAAAAACGATTCTATTTATTTTTTTTAGGAATTTGGTTGTTTCATTTACATTTAGAGGAAGAAGAGTAAAATTGGATCAGCAGTGGCGTCTCTAAAATACCTTATTTTTCTGATCATAAGGCACACCATCAATTTTTGAGAAGAATTAAGGATTTTAAGAGCGCCTTACAGTCTGAAAAAATACGATAAGCTTACAGACCTGTGTGAATGTGAGTTAAGAGTTTTTAAAGACAAAGAAGCTGAATTGTTCAGCTGAACTGAACAGTTGGAGCGTAATCATGCATCCATCTCATGAGGCAGAACAATTCTTTGTTTTTAGCGAAACAAAGAATAATTTTTTTTCTTTGTTGTTTTCACATACATAGGGTAATGTGTGATGAATCAGAAAAGCTGTTACGCCATTAAAAAAGGGGATATAAAGGAGCCAGAAACATAAAAAAAAAACCTTCTCATTCATCCTTTGAACAGCGTTCGAAAAGATCTCTGTTGGTAATTATACATCAACTCGGCATATTAGATCTTTTTGTATTTAAAATAATTCAATTATGTTTTAGTTTAAGTTAATAGACATTTCAACCCACACCTCACCATTTTATAGGAATTTCAGAAGGACACAGTGGGCTGTTTCTCCCTAGCTGGAGTCTGACGGACCGGAACGGAGCAGAAAATTAACTCCTTCCATATTTTGACAGTGAAGTCACTGAGACTGTGGAATGGTTCTCGTTAGTTAAAATAACAACGTAGTGAACACCATCAATGTAACACGGTAGCGACTCCAAAACAACTTCCTGTTATTGAGTGCTCATAATAGAAATATAGACTTATGCAGCAGCTAGAGACAGGTTCCATTATAGCAAGAAATACTCTTATCTTTTAATATTTCCAGGTCTTGTGCCCGGACACCCCCATTGGAGCCGTTGTAAAGCCCTCATCATTTCTCCCAGAATGAAGCTGGGTACTGCAGAGAGGGAATATTTGTACAGATTTTCTCCAGGATGATTTATCAGAACGATTACAGTGGAAATGACCCTTGGGCTCAACTCAGATGGTGATTCAAATTAAAAGGTTTATATGCAGCGTCGGTGTTGTTTACCACAAAGCCGCTATCTTCATCTGCCCCGGCTCCGGATTGACAAGACGTCCCACCGAGTCCAATTAAAATGCACTCGTATCGCCGTGGAAATCTGCAGTTGCTTGTGCTGCTTTGACATATGGCCAGCAGTCACACTGCTGGCTTTTAATGTAGATAATGACGCTTTAGAACCGTGTGCTTGGCGGTTCCCGATAACATTCATCACGTGAAGGCAGCTCGGGTGGCATCGCAAGGTAATTTAGTTTGAAAATGACTTTTCTTCACCAGTAAAAGTTTATTAAAGGCCGATTTAGCATCCTCGCTTTATGACTGTTTGCATAGTTCCTCCCTCTGTTGTTATGAATATTGATTTTCATCTAATGCAGAGACCCTGGATCCATTTCTGTGCAGACCTACAGTACAGAAGATGCAACAGTTGGGTATAGCAGCGGTGCCTGCAGCTGATTACTGATGCAACAGAGGTGCCATGAGTGCACGGTGTTTCTGCTTTTCTATCTGCAGCACGATCTGGGTTTACACAAAGTTCGTCAAATTTGTTCGACTTTTCAATTTGTCTTTTTGACAGTGATGTTAAAACATATTGTTCCGTAAGCCCACATTTCTGTATTAAGCATTTCTTAAAAATTGGTCTGACATATTAATGTAATCTTATATTAACTCTGTGTGTAAAATCATTATAATTAACAGAATTAAAGGCTTGAAGACACCAGTCAGTAATTATGTTTTTCACTCAGTAAATTGACTTAGGGAATTAAATGGACGTTTTAGTGATACTCTAATTTGTTGAAAATGACTGTATATTTTTTTTGTAGGGTGTTCATCTGCAGTTTTTACAATGTTGAGAAAATAACTATGCTTCCCTGATTACTAGTTTAAAGGGAAGTACATTTTTAAATGGTAATACTGTCAAGACATTTGTCGTGGTAACCATTAAAGCTGGTAACCACCCTACAGAGAGCCACAGCCGGTTGACCTAGATCTCCAAAGGTTCTGTGACAGCCCGACACGATGCCAGGCTGTGATCAGAAATTCACCCAAGAAACCCTGAAAATGTATTATCTGCTCCCAATTATTAAAATCTTCCATGAACTGGAGATCCATGAACTGGATGCACATGAAAACCAGCTCCTCTGCTCCTCTCTGCTTCCCGCCCGGAGCCGTCCTCACCCGTCGCAGAAACCTCGCTCCTGATAGCCCGCCCCCCGAAATGTGAACCGTGTCCTCTGAGATGATGGGATCGGTTATGTGGGTTTAACATTAAAACCTCGCCTGGCTGAGTAAAATTCAATCTTTAACCACGAGGGAAATGTTCCATCTGTAGCTCTTAAAACGCTGTTGTTGATGTTTAATTCACAAAAGGGTGTATCTTCTTCTTCTAGCTATTCATGTCGGCGAATATTAAGTATATGGCAAAATGTTGTGGATGCATCTTTAGATTATTTGTCTTTGTTATCTATAATCACAGAGCTGAAAAGCTGAATCTGAGATTGACCAAAGGTAAAGTTTTACTGACACCTACTAGTTTGCAGCTTAGATGAAATCCTCCCCCAACATCCACAGCAGCGAGATGTCGGCCAGCTTCTACCGGTAATGTATGCCGCTGAGCATGGCCCTGAGTCTGGTTGAGAAAGAGAATAGTGTTTTGGATTTTCATGATGAAACCAAAGCTCTTTGAATACGCGCTGCATAGAGACTGGAGCCTTAGAGTATTCAGAAACTCCTTTGAACTTTGCATTTTGAACTGAAGTAAAACTTGCGCTGTGTATTTGATTCACGGTATTCAAAACTCCTTTTTCATTTCTTCTTTTTTTACGCTGATATAATGAATTGTGACTCTTGCGACTTCTGATTAAGGTGCAAGAAAAGGTAACCTGGGGGAAACGGAGGTGTTGTGTTGAAGCAATATTAAAGGGCGACAGAGTTCAAGAGAAAAAGGGTAGAAAGGGCCACCATGCTGGTGGAGCAGAGGGGGTGTGGTGAGGAGGAAGTCGTTTGGATCTAGATAAAAAGTAACTGGCTGTTAAAGAGCCTTTCATTATTGGGACTAGAAAACTTTAGGTACTAAAATAGATTTGCAGTGATGCATTAGTGATATTTCTTAGGAAGATGGTAACTTTTCATCTAAAATACTTTTTCTGGGTGGCTTAATATAAGCTTCTTGGTAGGTGGTGAATAACTTGGTCCATTACTGCCCCCCTGTGGTTGTATTCTTAGTGGCGTGTTACAACTGAATGTCATGCAGGTCTCTAATTTAAAAAGGTTATTGGGTATACTAGTTGAAGTCTTTCCTCTAAATAAATATGTTTTTTAAGTCAGCACTGGCATTGTTGGGAATATTAATAGAGCTTTGACTCTTCAGTGTATCTGTTTATTTACTTGTACACAACTGGAAGTATTTAATGCCTAACAGTACCTAGGTGATGTATTACAGTATAAATAATATAAATTGGACTTGATGTTTGGGTTTTACCTCTATAATAAAATGTTAATTAACTATATGCAACAATAAACAATGCATTCATTTCTTCAATAAGACACTTGACCGTTTTCTTACCTAACCTCTTAAAAAAAAACACAGCTGATTTAGATATAGACTGGTTGGATTAAGTGGATCACTTTAGTTTTTCAGGAAATATTCGGCTTTATGAAGGCTTAGGTTTTTTTAGAAAAGGCGTTAGGTCTGATTGGTTTGATTAAAGAAAAAAATGCATTTGTTGGAAATGTTTTTTAATCAGTTTGTTTTGGATAAACTGCTCCCTCTCTAAGAATCTATACCACCCGCTAATAGAAATGTCCCTTAGGGGAAACCAAAGTATTTATGCAGGAGCGACAGCAGGCTGTCTACCAGACTGTTTCTCTCTTTACTCCCCCTGTCTGGTTTTATTCATTCAGAGCAGGAACGTTTTAGTGAAACTAATCCCAGATCAGAGTGTGAGGTCAGAGCTGATTAACGCTGCTTTAACTGACTGTAGTGCTAAAAGAAATGGATTAGTTGTTTCTGCAGCAGTGATCTCGCCTTTCAGCGTAGCTTGGTCAACGTTTAGCTCATTGCCGGATGCTTTGTGGACTGGTGCTGTGCTCTCAGAACAGTTTCAGGCGCCTCAAGTTTTTTTTTTTTTTTTTCGAGCACTACCTGTCATGCCAGTAGGAAAGCCTGGAGGACATGCTGCTAACATTTCCCACTGAAAAGCCTGATATTTATCTTAGAAGTTGGGATATAATAAATCAGATTTGGTTTTCAGCTGATAAAGATCTGGGTTTAAGCTCTGACAGAAGTTGAGCAGTTTGTTTAGGAAGTATCCTAATTGTTTTTTGTAATCATTACTAAAATAATTTTGAAGTCTTTTAAATCAGCAGAGCTGGCTGTATAATGGGATCCAACGTTTTTATTTATATATATTTTTTTCATTTTGTTGTCACCTAATGTGCAAAACATTTTGAATTTCACTTATCTTTATGCTGGAACACAACTGGTAACATTAAGCCTGCTGTCACTGCAGTATGCTTTCAGCCTTTCAGTCACAATAAACGGTGCATGGAGCCAGCACACTGTGACAAGCTTGTCAATCTCATCTCATGCTGTGGCACTAACATTGAGGGGAGCTTTGAACGTAGCTGAGTTCCTCAGAGATTTTTTAGACGGATGTTACTTCAGGGATAGCGGTGTGAAGGTGCTGACTGACACGTGGGAAGTCTTGACTAAAATTGGAGAAAGCATGCTGATGGGCACATAAATTAGGTCTTTATTTCAAAACTTTAGCTGCCTTGTGAAGTTGATTCCCAAGCCCGCCCGGCCACAGCGTGATGTCTCTTTGAACTGAGCAGAATGTACTGCCTCATGCTGGGAGATTGATATGAGTTTCCAGAGATGCATCACAAATGCTGACAAGTGCCCAAACAGGCAGTGAGTTGTAGAACAACAGGGTGAAAACATGTAGAAAAGAGGGATAAGAGAGACGTGGAGAAAGCCAAAGTTGATGCTTTTATTGAACAGGTACTGTTAAACCAGATATGTTATTTATTTCTTCATGTAAAGGAGTTTCCTGAAGTATTCACAATTGGAAACAGGTAGGTCCCCTACAATGGGGAAAACCAATGTCTAAACATTCATTGACCACTTTTAGCTTCCATTTCTTAGTATTTACTATAGAAATTAATTAAAGTCTGAAGTGGAACGTGCTGTATAAGTGCTCATTACAAATATAAATACTTGGCATAGGCCTATCTAGAGAAGGCATATGACAGGGTGCCAAGAAATGTACGAGAGCTGTAAGACTCTGGTGAGGTGTGCTGTTGGTTTCACAGGGGTGTTTAAGGTTCAAGGATCAGCTCTGAGCGCCTTCTTCTTTGCTATGTCTATGGTCAGGCTGACGGATGGTGTTGGACAGGAATGTCCATGGACCATGGTGTTTGCAGATGACATTGTGATCTGCGGTAATGCAGAGAACAGGTGGTGGAAAATCTAGATAAATGGTGGTTTGCCCTGGAAAGGAGAGGAAAGAAGATTAGCCGTAGCAAGACTGAATACATGTTTGGGAATGGAGTCGTGACGTTACAGGGAACGGGGATAAAGAAGGTGGAGGATTTGAAGTACTAATGGTCAATGGTCCAGAGCAACGGTAAGTTTGGAAAACTGGTGAAGAGACATGTCCAAACAGGTTGGAACGGGTGGAAAAAAGTTTCAGGTGTGTTTTGTGATAAGAATATCAGTATGAATGAAGGGAAAGGTGTGCAAGACGGTGGTGACCCCAGTGATGCATGTTTTAGAAATGGTGGCACTGAGGAAGAGACTGAAGAGGGCAGAGCTTGAGGTAGTAGAGATGAAGATGTTGAGGTTCTCTTTGGGAGTAACAAGGATGGACAGATCAGGAATGAGTGCATCAGAGGGACAGCTTATGTTAGATGACTTGGAGATAAAGTCAGAGAAGCCAGATTTAAATGGTTTAAGCCTGGTTAATGTTTGACGCATCCACAAGGTCCACGCAGCATGTTGCGTCATTTTGGCTACTACACCCCTCTGCGCAGCTAAAAGTTTCCACTCTGCGCACCTAGAGTGTTTCTAACTACATGGACAGTCCAGTGCAGAAGAACATGGTGGACGAGCAAGAGCTCCTTCTGGTGGAGGTTTGTAAATATATACATGTTTATGATTTGGCCCATAAAGATCACCGTGATTAACAAATGAACAATTCCTGGACAAAAATCGGGGTTGGAAGCAACTTTTTTCTATTTTCACTTGTAGTGGGGTGTAGTACGCTTGGCGTAGGAGCACAATGCTGCCCTCTAGAGTGTAGGAGAGTAGTGCTACTTCGGAGGAAAAGCTGCACGGAGCAAAACACCAAGATAGTTGGTGTGAGAGAAAATGCAGAAGAAGCTGTGGTGACCTCTGAAAGTGAAAATGCTGAAAGAAGCATTGGTCTCTCTGAGATAACTGTATGATAACTTTTAAGTGAAAATAGCATGGTATTGCATTATTAACGAAGCATTTTAATGTATAATGTGATCTAAAGCCTTATTTAAAATGAAAAAGTAATAATTACTACTGCTGCTGCTAAAATAATACTTTTTAAACCACTACCACCAGGAGCTGGCTAGGGGCAGGATCATAAGGCATAACAGCCAATCAGAAGCACCATGTTAAAATATCCAAAGTTTAGTTTAGTTTTTGATCGGCCAAATCTAAGCATTAAGAAACTGCAAAAAATCCACGCTTCAAACATCATGAACTTTTGGAATGGCAACTTTTTGCAGTTTATTTTGAAATCCTGCATCAGAGAGTTTAAATAGGTGAAAGTACAGCTGGTTATTTCCCCATGGTCTTGTACTAAAAGATGTTTAATATGTGTTTTCCCAGATTCTAGTTCAGAACAGATATCAACTGATTGTAAAGCATTCATGCACAGCATTGTTTATTATGGTATGTCATTTATGTGACATAATGACATGGCCTGCTTCTGGAGTGGTGCAAGAGCAAACAAAACTAAGTGACTCCAGCTCTAGCCCTGGTTAAGAACCAAAACATAATGTTCAGTCGACAAAATCCATTTTGGATTTACTTTTCTTTATAATGCCTCTGCAATCCACTTTTTTAATGGGTGTCTTTAACTGCCAGTGTGTGATTCTAGCAAACAAAGTGCTGTTTCAGAGATGTTAAGTAACATTGTTAGAAGTCAGGCTGTACCAAAGATGTCCATTTTCTGTATTTGACTCGGAAAAACCCAGAAATCCTAAAGTAAGAGGCTTTACTGCTGGCAGTAGGTTGACTCTCTGTCCTTTGTTGTTTTAGCAGAAACTGTGCTCCATTTCTTACTCAGCCTATAAGCACTATTGTGTTCTCCTGTTGTTTGGCAGGCAGAAGAGGCATGGTCCCTCTGGAGCATCTTTTTCCTAAAGATCTTTCACTTCTAAACAATGTATGAAGTTCCTATAATGCTATATGGATTTTTAACTCTGATAAAGTAACTTAAAAAAAAAAAAATTCTATACAGCAACATCACTGTTGCCTTACGTAAATCTCTCGCATAATCATTTTGATATCTTCAACAAACCCCAAAGTGATCTGCATGAATTAATGGTGCCAAATGGCAAATTGATATCAATGTCCAAACATAATGTACAACTCTAAATCTTAGAAATTAAGAATTTTGATTTGATGTGAAATCTTTGTATGCTTGTGTTGTTTTCTTTGTGTATCTTAAAGAATATAAATCGGTCAATGTTTTAGGGTAAGCGCTGTTATTAAACCAGACTCATTTTCTGATGCCGTTAATTATATCTTATCCATAGGTTTTAACCATAAGCATCGTTGAAATGTTTGCATCGATAAACATGAACTTGGTCTACCTAGACTTCCTGATTACCTGCTGGTCAGGTTATTAAACTAGGACAATTGTTCTCTTAATTAGCTGGTCTAGATATTATAATGGGAATGGGTGACTCCCCAGGCAGGACCACAAGGAAACCCAAAAATCAGCATTGGCTGATGAAACTTTAATTTAATCGATTACTGAAACATTGTCTTCACAGGTTTGCCCAAAATGTCAGTTAAACTAAGAAAGTAGAATGCATCCCCCTGCTCAGAAGTAAGTCAAGTTTGTAAAGCACCTTTCACCAACAAAACCACCACAAAACGCTGTAAAGAAAACCAATGAAGTAAGCGTTAACATTAAGTGCTGATAAAAAATATAAAATAACACAATCATTTACTCAATGAAAATAAACATTTAACAAAAACCCTGTTTAAACAAGGTTTTTAACTGAACTTTAAGAGAAATAAATGTTGCTGTAGTGGTAGTAATGTTTGTAAAGTGTATGTGATGGACGGTTGTACTGAAACTGAATTTTCGATTGCAATGCAAATTGCCGTTGACAAATAAATTGATTGATTGATTGATTTGAGTAGACTGTTCCACAGCCTTGGTGCCACTTTCCTTTATTATGCCACTGCAGTTTACTTCATATTTACTTCCCTTATGGTCTCATCCTGTGAAGTACTTTGAATTGTGTTGTTGCTAAAATGTGCCATACAGAAACGTGCCTTGCCTAAAACCTGATCAGTGCCTCACTATTTATATTAAAATCCTGCCCAGCAGACTGAAATCTCATATATTTTCCAGTTTAACTGAAAATATAATCAAGATCTCCACAGAGCTTTTCAAGCTGATGTGCATCTCATGGTAATATTTTTGTTATTCAGTAATGCAGAGATTAAACAGTTTGTTTAATCATTGTTTTATTACCATCTTTGACTCCTCATATCATTTAGAAATGTTCTTTCATTTTTAATATGAGAATTTCTTGGAGAAAATGCTCATTTTCGACACGTCTAACTTTATTTTCTAACCAAGCATAAAATGTTGATGCATATTGTGATACTGTGATGGGAAGCAACAGTAATCTGCAAATCCCTGGATCATCTATAACAATTAGAGGAATGATTTATATTCAGAGCACAAGTGTCGGCGAAATGAATTATTCAATGGCACACTTAATTAGGCTGACTCATATTTCTATGTCAACATTCATCACAACGTCGGATCCGGTGTCTTAAAAGGGACACTCATCTTTGAATTAATTTGAGGACACAGGGATGAAACATCAGTGTGCGATATGTGTGGGATGGGATTATCTCTCCTCTACATTCCCGACATTTCTCCTTAATTTTCCTTCGCCCAGTTCTTAACAAACACATGATGACGGCAGTCATGCAAATTAGGTCTGTCACTGGTGTCATTTGCTTGAAATGTGTTATAGATGGTTTTAGAAAGTTGAAGGGACATTTATATTGTTTTATACTAATTCTGACGGAGAGTTCCTGATGATTTCTAAATGTTTTAATGAGAAAATAATTTCTTTCTATCTTTTCTTTTAATAAAACACAATTATTTGGTAGTTTGTTTTTAGACGGATTTTATTTATTACTCAAGGCATTATTTTAAAAAAAAAACTCTGATCTTTATAAATGGGAGTATCCTGGATGAAGCCGTACTGACTCAATTTGCTTATTTCTGGAATATTTCTCAGTTTTTATCTATCATAACTCTGAAAATTGATTTCTTGGGTTTAGGGAAAAGTAGATATGCCTGATGGCTACAGCCAACAACAAAACACAAACACATTTCAGCTCCTTTCCCAGCCTCAGATTTGCTTTTATTCATAAAGGTCCCTAAGGGCATGTTTCAAACTCCTGAACGCTATAGCACCCTCCAACCTGCCTAAACAAGAATAAACTTTTTAATATATTCATTGTTTTTTTCCTGAACTCTTTAGCGGACCTAATCATAGATATTTATTTGAGATCTGACTAATTTCCATTAAGGGAAAGGACAGTAAATGATTTTGGAAAAAACAAAAAAAACAAAAAAACGATCATTGTTATTTTGTACAGGCTGAATGTATGAACACAAAATGTTCTAATATGCACAAATCAATGTTTGTTCCACAGTCGAGTCACTTTAATTAGATCTGTACGCCTTGGGTGGTTCTGATTCGTCTGTTGAATGTTTTTCACGGGTGATAAAACCAGTATAAGCTATTCTATACAAATGGTACAGAGAGCTGCAAAAGTACCCCCCCCCCCACACACACACACACACACAAACAACTGAATTTAAAATTGAGTTTGTGCCATTTCTTTTACAGAACACTATTACCACTTTAAAGATGTATATTTGTTCTGTTATTGTGAAGCAAATACAACTACAGTTGCAGGGTTCTTTGGGTAAGTCTTGCCTTTTGGTGGCTGGATTTTTGCCCTTTCCTCAAGGCTAAATAGCTCCAGGTCCTTTGTGTTGGACGCTTTTTGCAGTGATAATTGCGTCTAACTCCAGATTCCCAATTGGATTGAGGTCTGGACTTTGACTAGGCCATTCCTACACATTCACACGTTTCCCCTTAAACCACTGGAGTGTTGCTATTGCCGTGAGTTTCGGGTCATTGCCCTGCTGGAAGGTGGACCTTCGTCCCGGTATCACATCACGGTTAGACTGACGCAGGTTCTGCTCAAGAATGTTCCTGAATTTAGTTCCATCCATCTTTCAGTTTGGACCAGTTTCCCAGTCCCTGCTGCTGAAAAACATCCCCACAGCAGAATGCTGCCACTCCAATGTTTCAGTGTAGGGACGCTGTTTTTAGAATGATAGGATCTGTGCCCATGTGCCTTTTGGCAATGTCAAAATGGGCCTTCTCGTTTGTTGTGGCACCATGTGCTTTTCATTTGAAGACGATGGATTTCATGGTGCTCCAGGGGAACATCAAAGATTGGGAAATTTTTTTATTATAACCGCACCCTGACTCGCTCACCCTGGCCAGTCTATTGCAGGGCAACATAGAGACAAACAACCATTCTCGCACTCACTATATATATATATATATATATGTGTATATATATATATATATATATATATATATATATATATATATATATATATATATATATATATATATATATATATATATATGGTTACACTTTATTTGAAGGGGTGTACATAAGACTGGCATTACACTGTCATAAACATGACAGGACTGTTGTCATTAATTGTCATTCGGTAAATTATGACACTATTAAAGCAAAGTTGACATTGTTTAAAATGTCTTTGTTATGACAAGCCCTTAATTTAACAAAACCCCAAGTCAAGCCCTTAACTTAACCAAATCCCAAATCAAACCCTTTAATTTAACCAAATCCCGAATCAAGACCTTAATTTAACCTAATCCCAAATCAAGCCCTAAATTTAACATTCATAAGGAGTCATTTATGTTCATAACAGGTGTTATGTCATGTTTATGACAGTGTAATGTCAGTCTTATGTACACCCCTTCAAATAAAGTGTAACTATATATATATATATATATATATATATATATATATATATATATATATATATATATATATATATATATATATACACACACACACGTATATAAAATTTCAATTTAGACTGTTCTGTGCGGCTCTCTCACATAAAATAAGATAAAGAAAATATTTCAATTGCAGGTTGGAATGTAAAATAGGTAAAAAGGCCTCAGGGGTGAATAATTTTGCAAGGCACTGTTATATAAAATATTGGTAGCAGATTACAAAAGATTTTTTTAGGCATCGGCTTATAATAGATGTGCTCCTATATTGAAATATTGAGACTTTTTCACAGGAGGAGCCTGGTTGTTGATGCCTGTTGATCAGGTTTGCCTCGTGCTGCAGAAGCCGCTCCACTGTTGCCTGAAAACAGACAGATGAGACGGCATCTGCAGCCGTCTAAATGTGTACACACAGTCAGACTGTGTTTGATTTAATTTCTCTCTGACATGAACTGTGTTCGACACACACAGCTGTCAGTTTGAGCTTTATCCGATGGTCTGCATTAACACGGTGCAGCTCTTCTTTATTTTCATCACTATTAGTCTCTACATTGGCTGCTGCTGTATAAAGGGCTTTGATATTTATTTTTTCAGACGGACCTATTTCTGGACGTGCGTCCCAGGAGTCGCAGTGTTTGTATTCACACTGCACTCATTAGGAAGTCAGAATCAGAAAGGCAGAAAATGGGTTATTCCCACTAGGTGGCCTGATGTTTACAATGCTGCTTTGGAAATGAATAATCTAAAGATCAGCGGGCATTTTAGGCTATGTGAAGTTTATTGGTGTAAATGCAGATTAATGCACAGAACACACAGTTTTACAAACTATACAAGATAAGGGCCTATTTAGCAGAGCTAGGTTACTGTTGCAGGACGTGACGAGGAACAAGAGCCTTTAAGTTCTTATCAGGAACTTATTAAAGCTCAGTTGCGTCTTCAGAGACGACTTCCTGTAACATTTTTCTCTATGCCGTCCTCTGTAGGTCCACTTCACTTCAGATAAACATTATTTAAGAGTGGACGACAAGCAGCGCGGCTTGGCCAGCTGGAGGGATACCACAAAAGAGGCAGAAATGTGTTTTTTTTTCTGAGTAGGAAAAGAGTTTAGGAAAGTATGATCAAGGAAAACAGATGGTGGGTTTGGGCTTGGTGCCTGATTTATTTATATTACTCTGCTTTGTAATGAGAGGTGTACTTTAACAAATGAATAAATAATACCACAGTTTTTTTTTGTTGTCATAATGGTGGGCTGGAGTCTATGAACATGGAAAAAAAAAAACTAAATTGAGGAAAATTATCACGTCTCCCTGCACCATTTGTAATCACAGACACTGCCGTCTTATATTGTCCTTTAAAGATTATTTTCCAGAGTGACGACGTTTCTAGCTCATTTTATACTTTCTTTCCCATCTTCTTTTTTTAATCCGATAGTCCTTTAAGTAATTTAGTGTTTAAAGAGTTTCAGGATTCATTTAGCAAAATGTTGGTGCCAACTAATCAGACACGATCAACCAATATTTGTTGTGCTTTCAGTGCCGTCCACGAGAAAATTGTATTTGGAGAGACTTTAATTATGTTAATCATCTTATTAACGGGTTGTGATTTTAACTGTATGGACGCTGGCGTATTTACTCGGGGCTCAAGTCCTGATTTACAGATGGAGCAGGCTTGTGATCCGACTACGTCTGCAGAAAAGCCTGTTTTTATGGTTTCATGGACCAGTAGTTGGGATTCATTTGTTATTGGTTTATTGTCCAGTTCCAAGATTGAAGGTCTTCTGAATTGGCTGCCAAGTTTATAAAAACACAAAAGATCCTATAGTTTTCTTTCCAACTTATACACCAGAGGTGTCCAAAGTGCAGCTCTGGGGCCATTTTCCCACCCTGGTCTACTGATTTTGTGTTTTTGCGTTTTCATTGCTTAGAATAGACATAAAAAAGATACACTTTCTTATAGTTGATCCCAAAAACTGGATCACTATCTATAAATAATGTAAGTTTTGGATCTCCAAGAATTTATACATCACTTTCCTACAGAAAAATCTGACTAATTTCTTTAATTAAAATGTTGTATGTTCCTATCTTGTGTTGCAGGTATAAAAATGCCACAAACATTTTTTGGAAATTTTAATTAGATGTTGTTTTTTTTGCCTGGAGATACTCTTCGCTGGACGATTATGGCCCATTTGATGAATACTTAATACTTACACCCTGTTACAAGTTAGAAAATAAATGATGAAAAAAAAAAATAAAATAAAATAATATATATATATATATATATATATATATATATATTTATTTATTGGCATTTTTTTTAAATTTAATACACAAGTTTGATTCTATAAAGAAAAACCTTCTCTGACCTATTTATGTAGTACTTCTTTAAAATGCACAAAACTCTTTTAAACTATGTATGCAAATGACTTTATATCTGTAATCTCATAATCTAGGCATGCAGTAGGCACATAAACTCTTATCTTGGTTTAATTAGAATGCGGCAAATCAAGAAGAACATTGTAGTTCTTTCTGTTTTGGTTAAATCTGATGGGTGAAACATTCATCCCTTTGTTTGGCATTAATGCAGCTCTGTAATTCTGAAAGATTTTTCTAATGACATTTAACATTTGTTCACATGTAAAAAGTTTCTGAAATCAGTAGAGTTGAAATTATTTTAAAGGAACTCAAAAATAGCTAAATTATTTGGAGCTTGGTTGAAATGAGAAAGTTGAATTGAAGCAACATGATTTGACTTAAAAACTGAAGTTACTCTTGTCTGATGTTTTCTGGATAAAAGGTGTGCTTGGCCTTGAGCAACTGGACTGTTTTCTGCTGATGTGGCTACTGCCAGGCTACATTTAATTTCATTTCCACATTACTTCCCTGTTTCTAAAACAGTGACAGTCACTTAAAGGGGGGAAATTTGTTGCCTAGCAACGTGAGGTTCGAGCTGACTAATGTGAAAGTGAGTCTCATTTCTTAGAGGATGAGCTGGTCACAGGTAGAAAATACATAGTTGTGGCAAATTGGGAGATTTGTGAATAATGTAAAACTCATTAGCTACGTTTACATGGACAAAAGTAATCGGAATAACATAAACAAGACAATCGGAATATGATAAAATACCTCAATATTGTCTTACTTAGTAACGTTTCAACCGTAATTGGAACATCGTGCAAGTCCAGTATGGGCGCTCAGAAGACAAACAAACTCATGTAATACCATTTTGTTTAGTGTTTTTTGTTGTTGACCAAAGTACTTCTTCTGCTGTTTTTTTTGGGAGGGGGGGGGATTTGATAACTGCGCATGTCAGAGTGGTTCTATTCTGAATAAAGCCCGGCCAATCATTGTGTTGGATTAATTGATTGTGTGCCCATATAAACGGTGCAATCCGATTATTTAATCCAAATACATTTTAATCCGATGGTGAAATTTTGTGCATGTAAACATAGCTATTGATGTGTACAGTTTTTAATGGTATATAAATTGCACCAGTAATTGGTACTACTATATTTCTAAATAAGCTACCACCAAGTAGTACTGATGCACCAAGTTGTTTTGCCAGATATTCTTGTTCCAGCCAGGGGTGCTAAATTTTGCAGATGTAGTTTTTATTTAGAAGAAAAGGCAGAGTGAAAAACAACGGCCACATATGAGCTGTGCCATGACTCTAAGAACACATCCACAGTGATCCATTGGACTGGTGAAAATAAAAAAAAATAAAATGAGCAAAGGTTTCTGTGTACTTGCCTGCACCCCCTGTTTCATCCAGCAGCCGGTTGTCAGCGTCACTGAAAGTCTCCTACCTGGCCACATTAAACGGTTTAATGTTTAAAACAAACGTCTGCATCAGTGTCAGACTAAGAAGAAGTCGCTAACACTGCCCTTGTTAAGGTGAACATGTCGTTATCGTTGAGAAACGGTTTGTTGCTGCATTTAGTTCAGGGGGGGGGGGATCTGTCATCCGGGGGGAGGATGAAGGAGAGTCTCCGCTTCTCTGCATGGAAAGGAGTCAGTTGAGGTGGTTGGGCCTGCTCAGGATGCTCCCTTTGGAGAATAAAAGACCTGATGTGTTAACATCCTTGATGGACGGTTGGGCCCCAGATTTAGTTGAGCAAGTAATTGCGGGAAAAAATACGTTCTTCTCACTGTTTAATGAGAATCTGGTCAATGCAGATGTTTTCAGCAACAGCACGTTTCTTTGACCAACTAGAATCAGCAGCCTAGGTTGGTTCGGACTAGTTTCTGGTCGAGTACTCGGCTTCAGAGGGGCTCTTCAAGCATAAAACTTGTTTTAAGACAAAACAATCTTGACTTCTTGAATTGGCACCATTTATTTAGCTTCAGGTGTGGAAAATAATCAAGTTTTCTGTGGCATTCCACAAGTAACCATAGTTGTTAATTTTACTTCTGAACTGAGGTGTTTTGGGGGGGGGGGGGTGTTGGTCTTTTCTCCTATTTTGCTGTTTTGTGTCTTTTATAGTTTTGGTTGTTTTATTTCGGTTACATAGTGGACCAGTCGGCCCCAGTTTGTTTAATGCAGACTGTTCTGGCAGAAGGACAGAGCCACAATAAGTCTATTTGGGAATATTTAAACTGGTAACTTTCATAATAATATGAGATTATTTAATACTTTTTTTTATTTTTTTTTATTGATTATATTGAAATGTCAAATATTTAAATGTTTTTGCTTGAAATGACCATCCCTACCTCTGCAGTTGCCACTAATGAAGGATGCTGAATAAACAGTAAAATAGATAAACTCTGCACCAATCAGTCTAGCTAAAACCTCACCGTTCAATTTTCAGCGGTTTTAGAGCTTTGCTGTGGATACCTCTTCTCTATCTCCAGTCTAAATCTCACACATGTATCTGGTGATGTCATCAAATTCATTTGTTTATACTGAATAAAGATTTTTGTCTCTCTGCGCTGCCAGGATGCATTATCATCGTCTTGAAAACCAGCCATTTTCTATTAATGAAGTGAGCGCAGGCTTCAGAATTAAAACGACCACCTGTGCATTTACTGTAGGGGTCATGATTGCAATCTTCCTCGGTTCCTCCGCTGACGGCTAAACCCACATAACCATTAACTGCAGGAAATTTCTCATCTCCTTTAGTCACTTCTCTTTATTTTCAGTCTTATTAGTATTCCACAGAACTAAAGTTCTGCCGTATTTTTTCTTCCTGGTTATTTATCACTGAGACATAAATCGGTTGTGTCTTTGCAGATTCTATTTCCTTAAGCTAATTTGTTATAGTTTGCTCCGAAACATTGATTTTATTTTTCTCCCATCTTTCTCCTGTTGGTTGTTTCGCCTCATTTAAAGGTGCAGTGCCCGCCACATTCATTAGTATCCCCGGCAGAGATGTATAAAAAAAACATTCCTGTGAGGTTATTACTGCAGCATAACCTCACACTGAAAATAGAAAAAATAAATGGAGAAATCCAACCTTTGATGTAAGAACATTTATTCAGTGAGGGGGGGACTCTCATGTTAATAAATGTTTGTTTTCAACAAAACCACTAGTTGCATAATTAGTTTTACTCTTCTTGACAAGCACAAGCCCCTGTGCCAAAAGTAAAGCACATAGGAATCTAGTACATTCCACAGGGTGGAAATTACACCCAGTAGGATTTTTGATTTTTGATTTAGGTCTGGGAGCCATGTTAAAAGATTGATATTGTGTCCGGTGAACCATTTCTGTGTTTAATTGACCGCATGTTTTTGGTTCCTGTACAAAGAACCTGCAACTGTCCATTTTTAGTTAATAATTATTACAATAATAATAATAATAATCTTCATCTTTATTGTCATTGCAACGTACATTCCAATGAAATTTGGTCTCTGCTTTTAACCCATCCCCTTGCGGTGCCCGGGGAGCATTCTGGGGTTAAGGGTCTTGCTCAGGGACCCAGAATGGCAGCCTGTGGGAGTTGAACCCAACCTCGAGGATAAACCTAACAGGGGCCATTAATGTTAAATTACATCTGTAAATTACTTTTAAAACCATTTCTACTGTTTTAAAAAGCAGCTTTTATATGAAGCCCTGTTCGGTGATGATTGTCCAGACCGAAACGTCTTAAAGTTGTACAAGTCAACCTTTTTATACTTTATGCTTAAGTTTCTCCTGAGCTATGTACATATTTTAACTTCACAGATGCCAATTAATGGCAATTTGGAGGATTTCCTTTCCAATACTTAATCTGGAGGGTAAAAGGTCACCAAATATCCGTACACCATTTTCCTATAGACTTTCATTTATCCAAATTGTAAATTGTATTGTTTGAATATAATTATTTTTTTTTTTGTGAGCTCATCTTGAAATTTGAAAGCTTACCTTATTTATTTCCAGCCACACTGACAGGATGCTTTCAAGCTAATGACTATTTTCTATATTTACTCATTGTGAATCTCAAGATAGCTGCAGTTTCCGGATGCTGCTGACAGAGACCTCTCTTTCATGAATAGAAAAGAGGAAGTTTGTTGTCGAAGAAATTTGATTATTTTTCCCCCCCATTCTTTAGAAAAAAGAGGCCAATTCCTCAGCCTTGTAGGAAAGGTATGCTGTCCACTGTGTTGGCGGCTGTTTCCTGACCCCAGGGGTGCCACCCCTGGGGTCAGGGGCACATGAATTGTGGGCCCCATGACAAAAAAATCTAAACCATCCCAAAAGTTCACATGTTAACCTTTTTTTTATTTTTTATTTTTTTTTAAATTGTCTTAACCTTCCCCTGTATACGGCTCCCCTGCCTGTCCCTGACTTTTTCTTCATTAATGCAGCAGCACACACCCTTCCCTCTGTCTGAACCCTTAACCTCAGTCTGCTTTGTTTTCCCAAGACGTGGTGAAACTCTTGAGAGACAGGCGCACGCTCTCAGAAGGCTGAAAGTGGGGATCTCAGCATATTAATCTGTACTTTTACTTGATTCTTCGCTATAATTGGTCTCTGGGTCTGATTCCATGATACCTAATTGACCTGTGAGTCAGTTCAGTCACACCAAGCAATTAATTATCCAGGATATAAACTCTTTAAAATAGATAAAACACAAACTTGAAATTTTAAGTTTTTTTGTTTTTTACTTTGCTTTTATTGAAATTACTATGCTGGGTAGTTTGATAATTGATGAATGTCTCAGTTCCCATAATGCACCTGGAGGATAAAGGTGTGGTCACGGATGGATATATTTTTTTTGAAGATTTCAGCATCATAGATGATGGGGACATGGATAATGATGATCCACCTGTATATTATATTCGGTACATATCTAGCTGTAAATTTAGTTCACAATACTAGTTATCTATATATTATATTCATAGGACAAATCTATCAGTAAAATTCTGTTTATAATAGTATCCATCTCTATATGTATTCAGTAAAAACCCATGTCCTGTACTTATGGAACCATTGTTTATCCTGCGCTTGCTGCTATTGCACTTCTGGTTAGACCTAAAATGCATTTCGTTGCCTTGTAATGACAATAAAGTTGAATCTAATGTAATCTAATCTAATAATGATCATAAATAAAAACCAACAGTCATGATTTTATTCTTGTTTAAAGTCCATTAGCAGAAGGTAACAAACTATTTGCAGATGATGTAGTGGTGTTCTCATTTATTGATATCAGCTCCTCCAAGCTTGTGTTTACTTGTTTTCTCCACTCCGTGAACCTTTTAGCCGTCTTTTGGGTCTCTTTATGTGTTTGTATGGTGTTTAAAATTATTTACTTTTTGTTTTTTCTTGTCAAGTGACAAAAATGTTTGCATCTCCTAATTTTTTTTTCTGTCATAAAGAATACATTGGATCATGAGGGTCGAAATTGAATTGAAGCATTGATTTTTATTGTTTTAAAGGCACATTACAATGGAGACCATGTGTTAATTTTAGATTATTGATGTTACTTAAAGATCACTTCCTCCGCTTTAATGGTGAGCCAGACGCACAGAAGCAGTAGCTTCTGCTGGGAAGACAGCGTTCTGTCAGAAGTCAGTAGGACGCACCAGCGGAGGATGTAAATTGTCAAACAGAAGAGTCGACTATGATGTGCAAACTGTGTCTGTGTTGCAGCAGTTAATGAGAAAACTTCGGATGTTTTGATGTTTTCCCTCTTCTCCCCTCAGAGACTCTGGAGACATCGCCGCTGACTGCAGCCCAGATCAGATATGGTGAGAGATGAAATCTGCTGCGCACACATCTAGGCACACACAGACCCTGGTTTAGGCTTTGTAGCTAACAAAAAAAACCCAAAGATTGACAAGCATTCATCAGTGATTCTTTGATGTCCACAGTTCAGCCTGAATGCCTTTTTACCTGCTTAGTTGTTCATGTGGATTAATGTGTGCTCATATAAAGCAGATGGGAACCGTCTGAATAAAACACAAACCGTACACACCTTGCCGTTATTGCCAGTTTTTCCCTTTCTCCTCCGAATAAGACAAACTCGGTCCGATAATTTTCCTCAATATGTTCTGTTAAAGAAAGCTATGAGGTGCTCCAGAGTTAAAGACGAACAAATGTTAAAATCGTTTTTTTTTTAGACATTCATCAAAATGTTCAAAACTTAACAGAAATCAGTCCATTCACCCATCCACAGGTACGTAAACCTTCACATTTTTGTTAACATCCGATTGGTTCTCTGTACATCCAAGAAACATATGCAAATTATTACATATAAAACGTGCTTTCAAAGAATTCTGCGTTATCAATTAACCCGATCTAAAAGCAAAATATTACAACACTGCAGAACAACGTGTTAGAGTTCTTTGTAATTTAGGACAAAGTAGTGAAATAATTGGTCCAAAACAATCTAAATGCATTTAATAAAGCAGAATTATTGTAGAATTTCTGTTTGCAGTGGTGTTGTAGCAGCAGGAGAACCTGTTGGATTCGGGTCAAGCAGGAATATTGGAGTCCGTCAACATGCTACTGTTTTATATTTGGCTTTGATTTGAGCAGCTAAATAAGATTATTTGCCAATGGAATGATTATCTTTACCTCTAAAATAAGATTATTAGATATCCTGCCCTTGAAATAAGATGATGGAGATGAATTGTTCTTATTTTAAGTGCAAAAGTCTTATTCCATTGGCGAATAGTCTTATTTACCTACTCAAATTAAGAAAAAATACACTCATTTCAAGAATATTTTACTTGATTTTAGTTCCCTTTTTGCATTATGGCGTCAGACCCGAATCAGGGCCGGTTAACTTTTGTAACATATGAGAGTTTCTGACCTCGAAACGGACTGGAATAACTAAGGGTGACCTCAGCAAACAGGCTTAAATCGGAGGTAGCTGGTCTTTTGGATAACTGAAATGTTGCACAGGCATATGGGCAACCTCCTAATAATATTTGGTTGGTACAGGAGTCACATATAGCCAAATTTACATATAGTCAACTGTGCGTGCTACTATCACAAACATGGAAGTAAACTACTTAAAAAAAAAAACAGCAGATAGAGAGGATTGTAGTTATGATTTTTGGACTTCCACTCTCTTCCGTGTGCACATTGTTTTGAAAATGTAAATAAAATGATGGGATATTCAGTAATTTTATTTATTCTTGTTTGCAGTTTTATTCCACAACGCCATTCCTTTTATCGGATTTGGTTTCCTGGATAATGCCATCATGATTGCAGCAGTAAGTGAAGTTATAGTCATTCTTTCCCCATTAGTTGCTTGTGAGTGGGGGTGGAAAAAAACGCCTTGCATGGTTGTTTTATCCTTTTCATGTGATAACAGCAAGTCAGGAGGAACATTTGACCCGATTCTGTTGTGTTCTTCAGGGAACGCAGATTGAACTCTCCATCGGAGTCACTCTGGGGATCTCCACCATGGCTGGTAAGAACAGATCAAACAGCCTGCAGCAAAGTCCCATTACTATTTAAATTCACTTCTTATCTTGTTGGCTGGGTCCTGTAGTTTTTCATTAATTAATCATGAGAGACAGTTCAGTGTAGATTATTATAAAAGTCATTTATCTAGCAATATTCAAAGCATTGTCTTTCCATCTTTTTATGCACGAGATAATTTAATTTCTCCGTAAACTTTTCACCTGCAAAGCCGAATTTAAGGAAAAACTATTTGTAGCTTGAGGCGTTAAGAGTAAAACATTCTGGTGGTTTCATAATTTTATATCTAATTTTCTGGAATTCTATAATTATAAAGTATATTTGGCAATTTGGAAATGTTTCTTGTAATATCATCCTAAATAATATACCCAGACAAGCAATGTGCGTTTGGATCAGCATTTTTAATTTCCAGCATTTATTCCAAATTAAATTTTGGGGTATTTATATGTTTTAAGTTGTGTTTTTTTCTTCTTCTTTAGTAAGAACCAAACTGATTTCTGTTTTTTATTATATTGGCTGTTCAAACAAACAACACATTCAATGAAGAATGAAAGAATTAAACCTGTAACCAATGATTGTGTATTTATTTCAGAGTGAAGTAGTTTTTCATTGCGGTCGTACACGGGTCTCAGCATCTTGCCTCGGTCCTCTTTAACTGAGAACAAACGTTTCCTAAAAGCCTAAAGGAAAGTGTTTATATCTGGAAGTGAGAATAAAGTCAGTTCAGATTAATCTTTGGGATTGTATCAGTTTCTTTTTAACATTTTGCATGTGTGAGTCTTTACCAAGTTAACGGGGTCTCCAGCATGGTGCAGATGAGCACGACCAAAGCTGGAAAGATGTCGTATTTAAATTTCCAGCTCTACAAAATGCAGATTATTAAAGATAAGATCCATGTAAACGCAGAAGTTTGGTGAATTTAGAACGTTTTTATTATTTATTTGGAGGTTGGCGCTACAACAACAACAGAAAACCCGTCAAGTAGTTGACAATATCACTTTTGATTCTTCACCACTTTAGCTCCTCAGTCAAGAAACAAAATCCTAAAGCTAATTGCTTTGGTTGTGTTGAACTTAAAATTTAGTGTTTGAGCATGTTACACTTAAAACATAAAATAAGATGGTTGTTGTGGCCATTTATGATATATTTTTTGGATTGTATTTTCTAACAATTTAGTTTTCTTCTTTTGGGTAGTTGGAATATATTTAAGTTAGTTTAGAACCAAAATTTGTAATTAATTTTTAGATTTGAAATGTTTAGATTACGTTGTTAATTGTTAGACCCTCCCATTAATTTAAGTAATTAAGAATACACCGGGTGCTTGGTGGAGATGTATCGTTTGGTAAATGTCTGGTGTGGACGGGTAGTTGCAAAGGGAAATCAATTCAAATTCTTGTAGCTGCACATCTCAAACAAGATCATTTCTGCACAGCAGATCCATGGATAGTCTGTTGTAATTCGTTCTCACAGATATTGACTTATAACAATTAGATTTATATAAAACTTCTGTGAATTTAAACAAAATAAATTTTTAAAACTTGGTAGTAAAAATATCTTTCTCTGTTTTTGGATTGGATCAATGTTTCTGTCTACTTTGAAAGAAGCATTTTGTTGCTAATTTAAAACAACATAAAGCAAAGACATGATAGAAATGAACTGATGAGTTCCCCCCATGATTATTGGTGCTGTATTTCTCATGTTTTTGTGTACTAAGCTGAACAGATTTGCTGCATTTCCAAATGATGCAGACACCAGAGTAGTAAATCTTCCACGTCTTGTGTTTTGGATCCACGCCTGAATTCAGTGTATGTTTTTCTTTTTTTTTTTGTTTGCTAAAAGCTGTCGATCCTCCTCTCCTTTTTCTCCCATCTTTATCTTTGACCTTTCAAAACACTAAGGGCCGCCTTAGAAAGGCGAGGAACCGGATCACAAGTCTACAGCCGATGCAGAATAAGAGCCTTACAACCCACAAAATGCCAAAAAACTACAACTTGAAATAAGTTGATTGACAGTATTGCCTTCCAGTGCGGCGCTGTTCATCCTGCAGAATGTTATTATTTTTCAGGACTAGATTATTCGTCTATGAGGAGTAAAGCAGATCTCACATGATCTATGCTTCTCACCAGATCGCCTGCTTTCTGGGGTCTCATAGTATCAGATGCTCAGGGGGAAAAAACTACAATGACTTAAAAACTGTTTTTTTTTTTTTTTTTATCTATGCTGGACTTTTAAAGTAATTTCCATGCCTCCCTTTTCCATCCCAGCTTGCGCAGAGCATTTTTGCTGCTCATACCGCTCAGGTAATGTTTACCAGTGGTATAAACTGCTTCTTTTTCCTTATCTTGTTACGTTTTATTGGCACACAGCTGACTGTCATCATGGTGCCGTTTCTGGGTCTCCGTTCGGGTCTTTATTACGCCGTGAAAACCATAAAGGCGCTGGAGCTTGCCGTCTCCCTCTCTTCAGCGCTAGATTATCCCGTTTCCATGGTTACTTGGCTCCCGGTACCTCTGCAAAGTGCAAATCGGGAGTCTGAAGACAGGCCTCAGATCAATTGCTCCTCTCTTTTGCCTTTCCCCATGCCGGACCCGGTTCTAAATCTGTGTCGTCTTCGTCCAGCCGGTTGAGCGAGCCAATTTAGTTTTTTTTTTTTTTTCATTTGAAAGAGACGTTTCCAGGTTTTACTGCGTCAGAGGCTCATGCCTCTTCTCCCCGTCTCTCCGCCGTGTCAGGTAGAGCCGGCGAAATGAGGTGAGACAGGGTAGCCGTCTCACGTCGTCGCCACCAGGAAGTTTTCTCTTTGAAGGGAATTCACGTTGAAGCCGTCCGTCTGGACAATAAGTCCTGCAGGGATATTTCTGCCTTTTTAACTAGGAGGCGCGTTGTTGAAGTTTATGCCTCCCAGAAATTACAGTTTTAGTGAGCCAAATGCGTCTTCCGCCTTATTGTCATCTTCCTGCTGTGAGAGTGCAACCCGCAGCGTTAATTATTCATAGCTGCTGTCTTTTGTTGATGTACATTAGAGGCGAGTTGTTTGAAAGCTGACTTTGCGGACGGTTAAACCTCAGCCGCAGAGGAAGCAAATGGACCAGTGACTTGGTGATTTTCCTAAAGCTTCTCATTGATCTATAAAACTTTCACACCTTTCCTCACCCTAGATGTCTCTAATTTAGCGTTTTACTGGCATGAACTATAGTTTTGCTCATTAAATTTTTAAAAATCTGGTATATATTCACTTTCTCCTGTGAAGCAGCAGTCTGAACACGGATAAAGACTCATGATTAGGCAGATTTTCCTGGTAAGATTTTAATAATTTTTTCGCCCACGTCTGCTCAGATGCTGATCCAGGTGAGGGTTTCAGGTGCTGCAGGGCAGGCCAGACTTACTTCCTCCAGTTTATCTCATTTATCTCTTAGAGTGGCTATTATTTGTTACCCACAGGGTTTCCTTAGATGGAAAACTTTTTGACCAATCTGTCTGGATGATTGACTTTGCAACGTGCCTTAAGATGACACGTGTTGTGGATTGGCGCCATATAAAAAAATTAATTGTGTTTATCAGCCCTAAACAAGCTCTCATCAATTCTGCATACCAGAAAACCCTAATAGGCTTTGGTTTTCACACTGAAAAGTGATAAGAAATGAAAAACTTATAATTATCAGGATTCCTGATCCAGACTTTATTACGCCTCAGCTTAAGCTTCTGGAATCAGAAAAATCTGACAATATAGTAGAAACCTCAAAACTTTGAAAGTGTCTTAAAAGTATTAAAAATCAAGCTGATGTCCCAGCTGCTGGAGACTTTAAACCAATCCTCCACAAAACATGACATTTCTGAGTTCAGCCGGTAGAAGTAAAAAAACAAAAAAAAAAACCCAAACACAGTTTTTCACTCGTGATGTGGATTCCCTGCAGGGTTTAATCTAAAATGTTTCTGGTCTGAAAGGTTCTGTGGATAAAGCCGTCTCAAACGGCGTCATTTATCATTCTCTGGGTCGGTGCAGAAATGCAGCAGAATCCCACATGCTTTATTTTTGTAATGCTTTATTTCTGATGTTTTTTTTTTTTTTTTTTTTACTTCTCCTCCCTTAGAAATCAGCCTCAATCAAAGCCTTTCTCTTTGTTTTTGTGCAGCTGCAGCTCTGGGGAACCTGGTTTCAGATCTGGCGGGTCTCGGGTAAGCAGCATTCCAGCATCCTTCAAAGACGCGATACGTGTGCCGGATGTCATGAAGTTTAGTGCGGGTTGGAGCAGTGCAAGTTTAGAGTGGCTCTAAATTAATAAGCTAAGCATTGTCGTGGGTTTCCTCCCGTGAAATGCTAATGGCTGTTTTAAATTAAAAATGTTGTGTAGCTCTTCTGGACTAAATATGATTCCAGGTTTTCATTGATGCATAACTGCTCGTTAGTTCAGTGTCTTTGTCCTTATATTCATTAAAGAGATAATAATTTCATTAAAACTCAGAATGAAATGGATGTTAAGATTATAAAACTATTTTTTGCCATTAGGCTTAGTATTTAGAGGCACAGGTTTCTTAGTTTTGTCGTATAGCCTTTAAATGAGTCCACGCGGTCATTTATTTTGTCTTTGTTTTTTTTTTATTGGCCATCGTAAATTGTCATTTTGCTGGAAATGATTATCGCCCGTTATAGCGGACATGTATGTGTGCAGTCTTGCAGGTTATGTGGAGGCTCTGGCCTCCAGACTGGGGATGCAGGTTCCTGATCTCTCACCCAAACAAGTGGATATGTGGCAGACCAGGCTCAGCTCCCATATGGTGAGCAGACTGACATTTTTCTCCAAGTATTTTATTGTTTTGCTATCGCTCAGCAGAGAGGATCAGGGAAAACCAGACGTGCATGGTTTTCACGAACCTCTCAGCAACTGAAATACTCTATTTGGATATTCTTAAAAGGAAAGAAATGAAATGAAAGTCCAAATGCGATACATTTTTACATATTTTTGCAGTTTTCAGGGTTGTACATCATGATGGTAATATTCATTTGCACATTTGAAGGTTAAATCATTTTTAAAAAGCCTAATAGTGCAGGGAAAGCCGAGCATACAACCCAAAGATACAAAAAAGTGAGAAGAGAAAAAGAGGATGAAGTCAAGAAAATGCTGTCAGAGTGGCGGTAGCTTTGAGAACTAACAGACCGGCACTTTCCTGAGGCATATAAAAGCTCTCCATGTAAAGGTTAATTTGTGCTCCCTTAATGCTCATTAATAAGTCACTTTATGTCTAACGTTGTCAAGGGTCACTGCCCTCTTACTTTCAATTTGTTAAACCTGCAGCGTAGTCACTGAAGGTCAGTTAAGAGTTAACTTCCAAATTCAGAATAAAACGGCCAAAATGTAGGTGTAGATTTCTCAGGAGAAAAAAAAAAGTTACCACTGTTGATGGACTTGGTCTGTGCAGGCATTAAATCCATGGCGGCACAAGGACAGAGAAGTACCACCATGTCTGTTATCATCTTCATTTCTTTTGCTCATTGCATGCGACCTATACCACGGCACAATATCACCGTTGGTATTCCTCCAATTGTTGCGTTTGGGTACATGTCTGCAATCTCCTTGTTAACAGATCAAAATATGCACAACAAACAGAAGACTCTGTCCATATGGTCTGTGTACTCAAAGTCCAGCATAAATGCGCTTTGAGCCTGGTTTACCTGTATGCTCACGGTAAATCTTACGTAAAAGGGGAGAAAAAAAGGCTTCTGATCTGACCTGAACAGTTGGCGGCCGTGAATGGAAGCAGCTGAAAGTCCCACTTTTTGTAAACCTAGTCAGTCGATTTTTGTATTATTTTTTTTACGAGTGTTTAATTCTATTTTAGAAATGTTGCCGTTTAAACAGTATTCCAAGGACACCAGCTGTCTAACCACTCAGGTTCTAGGACTCTGAGCTCCTGCAGTTTTAGTTTTGGCCTGTTTTCCCTCCTGGAAATGTAGATAAGAAACGCTGCACATGCACAAGACTGTTGCACCTTCTTTTCCACTCCCCAGAGGGATCCCGTGAAAGAATCTCCCAAAAACACTCTGGTCTTATTTCCTCCGTCTGAGACCTTTGCCTTCTTGTCATAAAAGTCGTAAGACAGGTTGCTTCTTGCGACTCTCAGCCATTTTCAAAGGAGACGCTGAAAGCAGCGGAGCGACGATAAACAGCTGAAAAAGAAGCTTATTGGTTACATAAACACTAGAAGTGTGGATGCGCAGCAAGAACTAGCAAAGAACAAACACGCACATTAGCGTTAGGTAAGTGCATGGCAATGGTTGGCATGTGTGATGAGATGAACCCCAACCTCCCCCAGAACCTGAAGCTGAAAAAGATTGTCCTTTATAACTTTAAGGTAGGTTTTGTTTTTGTTTTTTTGGCAGGATAATTGTGCTTCTCATGAGTCAACGTTTAAACCACATGGCCATTACAAGCTCTTAATAAATGGCTATTCCCATAGTGGAGCATTAGCTTGACACAACAGGTTCTTAGTGTATCTGAAAAGTAAGAAAACAGGTCTGTATTTCTATTACTAATATTACTATTATCAGGTTTATATTATCAGGTTTTTAGGCAATCTCTTCCCCGGAAGAATTATGGGAAGTGGACTTTAAAGTATTGAGGTTTAATATTCTTGGAATAGAAGACTTTATAGAAGAATTGCCCAAATGTGGTGCTGGAAGGGAAATAACCTAAAAAAAAAAAAAAAAAAAAAAGAGGCAGAGGCAGAAAGAATTGCATCATCACTCAGCAAAAATCAGCTCTCTTGACTGTTTTCCTCATTTATTTTTTTGTGGGAACTGAAAAAAAAGCAGCATAGCATCCTATTTAGTGCATCCAATGAGATTAACCTCAGAATAGAACAGCAACCACTAACTGCTATGAATAATGCATTTCACCTGAGTTGCACTGTCTGTCAACGTCAAACGTGTTGTTGTTGTTTTTTTTAAACCTCAACCTCCAGCCGGCACATTTAGCCGCCGACGTTTCAGTGCAATGTTTGAAATGAGCGCCTCCTCCGCTTCCTGCAGGGCAAAGCCATCGGCATCACCATCGGCTGCATTTTGGGAATGTTCCCGCTGTTTTTCCTGAGCGATGATGACGAGGAGGAGAAGAAGGAGGCAGAAGCACAGCCCAGCGGTGACGCAGCGTCGCAGTCCTCCTAACGGACAGCAACACATCTCAAACTGAATTTTGTTTTTTTTGGGTTTTTTTGTCAACAATACAAAAAAAAAAAAAAAAAGCGTTTAATGGTAAAGATTTTCTGCCGTGCTACTCAGGTGGCTTTCACAATCTGGCTCCGCTTGAATTCAAACGTAGCAGTATTACAAAACGATTCTTCTCTTGATTCTTGCTGTCTATCGATTCAGTTTGTCCTCTATGCAGGTACCACATTTATTTATATTCTGGAAAGATAAGTCTGCATCATGAGGTC
The DNA here is from genome assembly GCF_011125445.2 of Fundulus heteroclitus. NCBI lineage: Eukaryota > Metazoa > Chordata > Actinopteri > Cyprinodontiformes > Fundulidae > Fundulus > Fundulus heteroclitus. The sequence goes on along the minus strand of NC_046373.1, from coordinate 26,317,061 downwards.
CTGTTCCTTATTGATTTTTCTATCAGCTCCTTGAAGATAGATTGTTGGCATTCAAACAAACACTAAAACATTTTTTTTTTAGTCTCCGCACACTCCAGAGGCTGTTAAAACATTTCACGTTAAAGCATCCTGTTCATACATGAAAAATGATTTAATTCAGGTTATTTGATCTTGAAAATATTTTGTAGTACAGCGTACCTTAATTACTAAAATAATTTATCAATATCAGCATGACTTGTCTAAAAGTTAGCTCAGCAGCCACCAAACTGCCCTGAAAACCCCTGCACCCTGTTTTCACTGATTTATTATAACATTCGATGAATTAGAGTTCAAATGAATCGTTTAAAGGCTAATGCTGTCCTTAATTGTCTGATTTTCAGGTTTTACTGTTATTAGATCAGTTGTAGAATTTAGCTCAGCAGATTTTTTTTTTTTGAGAGGGATGTTATGGTCCTCTTTTCAGAAAAGTACATGGAGCTACACAGTTATCCACAGTTGGACTCTTTATAAGTAGTTTAGTTACTGTTTTGTTTCTAGATCAGATTGTCTGACATGGTTTTCCTCTTTTTTCCTGTGTGACTCTGGCTTGCAGAAAGGAGCTCAGCTTTAGACTATATGCACAGCTTGGCGTTTTACTCTTAATGACAAATGCAAATAAGCAAAGACGATGACTGGGAAGCTTGTTAACACTAATCCATCTAGTGCCTTCGCTTTGAATCATGGTGGACGTCAGGGACTGGCCCGGTTTAAAACTTTCATGGTGGCATAACCTTGACTTAAAAATACCACAGTATCAACATACGATTTAATACAAAACGTACAACGTTAACTAATTGCTCTTATTTAAAACAGAAAAGCTGCAACGGTTCCTATTATTGGATTAATTGTTATTGCTATTTTGGTTTTGACACACTGAAGTAGTGTAAAAATGCTTGTTGCCCAGAATAGTCTACATTTATGCTTCATCGAGTAACTCTGAGACCAAGCGGACTTTAGCCAGCTTATTAGTCGGGCTATCTGCTGGGGATAGCTAGCCTGTAGTCGGCTGCTCACCTGCCATGCTAGCCGTAGCTCGCTAACTGTGGTTCTAAAACAGTTTTACTTCGAGAGGAGCGCTTCAGGGGAGAACTTTGTTGTCTTTTTCATGACCGGAGATAATTCCAAACAGGACAAATTTGCCTTTGTTGTGAAGGAGAGAGAATTGAAGGAGCCTTTCTTCAGGCAGCTAAATCAGGAGGGTGCAGCAACAGATGGGGGAGGGGCATGGCACTTCACACCATGGGGGAAACTGACCGCCATGCCTTTCTTCGGTGTCTCATAAGGACTTTAAACTGCGGGGACCGTTATGAAAGCATAAGTTTGATACCATTGAGCCACTCCAGTGCACTTTATCAGCAATCTGAATCCGCACCGGTTCCCTGTAGGCCTGCTGTGACCGCCGGACCTTTGTTCTCGAGCTCATTACCGTTCAGCCGCCCGCAGCTCGGTGACGGCTACATCCAGGGTGCCGTGGAGCTACTGCACTGAAACTGACTAAAATCGAAGCGGGAGACACGCATGCTAGCACACGTGACTTAGACACTAAAAATAAAACCGTGGAATCCAAACAGCTTGAGACTTTAGCTCAGTTTCTGCTGTCTAGTTCTCACTATCGGTTTGGTGTTACTCGACATAAAAGCGATCGCAGTTTGTTCTTCGCTTTCTCTGTGCAACCTTTGCTTTTCTTAATTGAGCATTTCTCATCTCTTTCAGTTGATTTAAATTTAAATGTTTGACGCTGAGAAAGCACAAAGGAATGCTATGAAAGCCGCCTGAGTAGCTTTTAAAGGGGGGGGGGGGGGGGGGAGCGCTCACCTGGAACTGAGTCTCTCTTTCCAATTATTCCTCACAAAGGGAGACTCAACAGCCACTTGTCCTATTTAACCAGTACCCAGGACTGAAAGCGGCATCAGTAGGTACTGACTGCAAGTAAAAGACTCCCACTTTTCCTGTTAACTACTAAGAAGCACCTAAGGTTTGTTTTTGTCAGGAGAAGACACTTTATACGTTGGGAAACATCATCTCTAACGCTATTTCTGCATAAAGATGTTAAGCCTGACTTCAGAGACAAACTCTAAAGTCACTCCAGATGAATATGAAAAGTCTTGTGCATCTTAAACATTTGATAAAAACCTAAAACTGGAGCAGAACCCATGTTGTATGCTACCTCGAGGAATAGCGTCGTCGTTTCTGCATGAAGAACTGATGTAGCTGCATATTCTACGTGACGTCAGGTGTGTTGCTTTTTTGCTTTAATAAGGATGGACTCGGATGTTTAGGACACACTATGTGGAAACTGAAGTAGATTTTTTTGTTGTTGTTTGGCTTTTTCTCTCTTCTGCTTCTTTTCATGTTTTTTTTTTTCTTTACCCCTTTGTGTTCGGCTCTTTCCTCTCACACATATATCAGCTTAAGCTGCACCATCTGTGTGGTTCGGCTCTTTAGAAATGATCAGAGATGAAGCCTCTGCTGGTTGAGATTCCTCTGTCTAAAAACATTTATGCACTAAAAAACACAGCCTCCTTCCCCCCCTCTCCCTCCCTCCCTCCCTGTTTCTGTCTGTTTTTTTCGGTGTCTTACACAGGAACACATCAGCTGTGTTTTTCAGCCTCTGTTTTCATTTTCCAGCTGCACCAGTAGGTATTTTGCATAATTAACATGTCAGGAATAGCACTTGTATTTCAAACTGTGTGCAGGTGCATTTCAGTAAATTAGAATGCCATTGAAGACTCGGCCTATTTCAGTAAATGAGTTCAGAAAATTTAAATATGTACATTGTATCGGCTCTTTGTATGCAGAGATATATTGCAGGTGTGCATTTGTGCTAATTTTGATGATTGTAGCTTAGGTTTAGTGAAAACCCAAAATTCAGTTGTTGGAAAATTATAGTTTTACCTAAGGAATATTAATGCAGCAATGAAAAATAAAAAAGCATATGCATATACTGGAAAGCATACACACTCAATACTTGTTCAGAAATTATTTTTGCATGAATTACTACACTAATAGTGTGTGGCATGGAGGCGTCAAGTGTGCAACACTGCTGTGTCATTAGGAAGCCTATGTTGCTTCAATGATGGCGTTCTGCCATGTTTTGGTCCTTTGATTCAGTGTCTTCATATTGACAATGCCTTCAGATTAGTCAATCAAGTACAATGATCCCCTCAAGTCATGTTTTTTTTTTTTTGCTTGGGACTTTATTCCATCGCCATTATATCCTTCCACCGAAGGAACCTGTCCAAAACACGACAATTCTGTTTTAATCATCCTTTTAAACCCGATCAAACTGTCTTATGTAATATTCAAATTGTCTGAGAAACACTATTTGGGGATTTTCATTAGGTATGAGCCAAAAATCAATAACTGGAATCTACTATTATGTGTGCAGTACCTTGAAAACCTTCAATGTTAGTTTGAACTATTGAAATGCACCTTTAAGAAAAATCACACGTTAGAAATTCAACAATTCAAATGTTTGTTTTTCATTAGAATAATGCAGCTAAAGAAATGACTCGTGCCTGATGTGTTGTAACATCACATATATTGCTTGATTGTGGATTTTCTCATGCAGATTAATCTATAGATTACATGGATGTTTTTTTTTTTTTTTTCCTCGGGTGATGCAAACATAAAACAGAACAAAGTACCAGCCTAGGAAGTTAGACTGTTTTACCGTATTTATCAAAAGTAGAACAGATTTTCACCCTGCATCTGGGAGAGTTGTTATTTTATCTGCCTTTATTTAACAGAGTGTGTATCTTTAGAGTGACGAGGACAAGGCTTTAAAATGAGAAGGATTTAAGGGCTAAAGGAAAAGATGAACAGTGATCTTCCGACTTTAGCGAGCATTCAAGCAGCTGCAGGTCAGACGAGGAGAGAAACCAGTTTACCGCCTGCCCTGTTTGGCGGAAGATTTGCTGTGAAGGATAATGAGCAATTTAATGTTTGTTTGATTTATGTATTAGATTGTCAGTGAGAAGTTGAGACTAAAACAAGCCGTTTGTCAGCATGAGCAACCAGAACTTTTTTTTTCTTCTTTTGCATAATCTTTAAATTAAGCTTGCTTGTTTTTCAAGAATCTAAATATCATAAACAAATTTGCTTGATTTAGTTTTTGGGAGATGAAATATTGAATTGAATTACAAATGTTTTCTATGTTAAAGGAATGCAGTGTTGTGCTGCCATCTTGTGGTCTGTGTGGAACAGCAGCAGCGATGCACTAAAGCGTGTTTGTACTATAAAAACTATACTGTCTACAGTGTTTTTTTGCAGAACTGTGTGAAACAAAGTAATATAATAAATATGAGAATGGTTACTTGTTGGTCTACAGGTGTTGCTGTGCTTAAATTCTTTTTTTCCAGTTATGCTGCAAGTGCCCTGGAGCAAGGCAGGGACATCTGAGATGAGCTGCCCTCAGGTCAGACCCGTCGGAATGAAAGCTAATTATACAATAAAAAATATAAGCTACTTTTTTGCCCATTATTTTGTTTTTGTCAAGATTATAATTTTTTTACAAATAGAACATTAAGTTATGATTACATCAAAAGAATATTCTACAGGTTTTGTAACATGTTGCTTCAAAATACTCTGCATAAAATGTTGAATTCACATATTTATTTCATGACTGAACAATATAAAATGAAGGATTAAAAAAAAGAGGAAATCTCAACACTAAAAACATGATGCCAGTGCATCCTTTTGCATGAATCACTGCATGAATGTGGTGACATGGACACGGATGGCTCGTGGCTCTGCTGAGATGTTCAGGAAGCCCAGGTTGTTTTTGTTTTCATGGACACTTCTTCCTTCCACTAAGCTTTCCAAATATGCTTGGATGCTCCTCTGTGTGAACAGCCGGCATCTTTAGCAATCACCTTTTTTTTGTGGCCAACACCCCTTGTGTCAGGTACCCATGCTGAGCCATAAAACTTGTGTTTAAAATCCTTTTTTATATGGGTGTACTCTAATATCTGGATTTTCTGTGTAGCTAAATTTTGAATTTTCATTCGCTGTAAGCCAACATGATCACAAATAATCAGAATGTAACATTTTGAAATATGTTTGGCATCATTAACTCGACTGCGTGTGTTTAACTGAACTGGAGTAAAACACTTTAATGATATTCTAACACCAGTAATTCTGATGAATTAGTTTCAGGTTAATTGGTTCATTGTTCTAAACAAAATGACACAAACAACACAACCAGGTTTATTTACTCTTTATTGTGTTAAAGGCTTGCGGGGAACTTATTCATCTGAGTTTACGGTAGAAAAATGTACATTCGTGTGAAAGTTGAATATAATTAACTAGAACAGGGAAAGCTTGGAGATGTCTAAGGTAGAACCTTACAAAAAGAAAATACTAATCTGGTCTCATAAGCCGTCATCAGCTTTAGTCGGGATATGAGTGTGAGCAGATTTGAGATCTTTCAAAAGTCAATTTAGATTCAAATTTAGTCATTTTGGTTTAACCTGTTTGGTGATGGGTTTGGAAACTAGGGCCGGACGTCTAGTCTTTATAACCCCATAAAAAAATAGGTTTAACTTCTTTTAGAAAGTCTGATTTTCTTGTAACAACTTCTTAAGAACTTATTCCTCTTGGAGTGGATTTTTACTGCTATGATTGAAGGCTTGAATCAGCCTGTAGTGAAAAAAAAAAATCAGATGTTAATAAGCGTAAGTGGAATTTCAGACAAATCAGATTATTAAATCATTATTCAATCAGTATCGATCTCCCTGGACGGACCTCACCTTCAACCCCCCCCCCCCAATGTTTCCTAGTCAGCATGTTCGTGTTCCTGTTTTAGTCAGTCACCGAAATATTTCTAATTTTCTCTGATGGCTCTCCGTAAAATGCCATAAAGTACTGTGTGTAATCCACAAGTCTGCAATAAATGCAAAATTAGATTTAGTTATACAGAGGGAATAAAGTCCATTTGACAAATTCTCCATAACCAACAGGTTAAAAATAAAAATACTGCAACAATTTATCACTGCAGCGGTTGCAAAGCTTCTCAGAGGAGCACCTGAAGTAAGAAAAGCATACAAAAAAAAACTAAATTCAAAGGGTTATTTAGCACATACTGTAAAAAAAAAAAAAAAAAAAAATCATTTGGCAACTTGTGTCAAAGGCCAAACATTAAAGGGTTTTAAAGGAGACATCGACAGGAAAGGCATGTTAACACGCCGAGCACAGGACAGAAGTGGCTGAAGATCCAGCTTGAGTTAACCTCTAAGTAAAGTCTCTGACTGAGGGACGGTGTAGAGAACCAAGCAGAACATTTCAGCTCTACAACCGGACGTTACTCCCGACACTCGTCTAATCCTCGGCCCGAAAAAAAAAAAAGAAAAAAGAATCAGCCACAGTTGGTCGTCGCAGGCTCAAACATTCAGCTTCATACGCTTGTTGTCGCATCAGCTACACGACTGTTTTTTTTGTAAAACCTGCAGCGGGAAACGGGACAGGCGTCAGCTCTAAGACACGGCAGTCACAGGAAAACATGTCTATGATTCATGTGGAGCGTTACAGGGTGGAGGAGGAAACGGGTCCTTCAGAGGGACGCTAACTAAGGGGGAGCAGAGAGGGCATGAATCACCATGCATGTGTAAGATATTCTTCATAGGGCTTTATCTACGGTAAAAGTACAGCTGGTAATTTAGAAACGGAAATGCATATACGATACATGTATTTAAAAGAACAAATAATTTAAATGCGTGAAGATGCCTCATCAGTAGCAGTTTTTGGCGGCACGAAGATTGCTGTGTGTTAATGGACTCGCCGATGCCCACAACTAACCCCTTTGGGTTAATTCATGTCTAGTGGATGAGAAACTGACTGTTAGAGAGCTGCAACATGGGGCAAGAACGGGAATCTACGTTCAAACAGTATTTTAAGTCAGAATAATTGATTTAACCATTGTGTCATGATGGTGGTAATTTAAAGTTCAGCTGCAGGGAACCTCCAATGTTTGGCGACTCTGGTAAAAATGTGTGATGGGGAAAAAGCCCGTAAGATGTTGGTTGTCATGGACCCGAATGGTCCCTTCTGACTACATTTCTCCAGATTTTTACCCTTCTCGCCTTACATGACTTCAAGTTAAATTTAACTCCTTGACACATTCCAGACATTTTTGTTTTTTTATGTATTGCTCCGAATCCAGATGTGGAGAAAGTTAGGCAAGTAGCTATTTTCATGTAACCCTTTTCTGACTTAGGATCAACATCCATTTGCGTTTCCTAAATGGCATTTCCTTCTGTCTTTCCTTCTTTTAAGGACAGGCTGAGAGAAATGAGCCTCTGCTCTGTCCTATTTATAAACCGAAGGAACTACAAGTCACATTTCCCTAAACACATGATTCAGTGTAAATATAATTAATAATATGCTGCTAAAATAATCGTGACAGTAGTAATTTTGTAAATATTTTTTCTTCCACTTTTGTCCCCTCCACTAATTAAATGCAAATTTAAAAAAAAAAACATAAAAAAAGTTGGATTCCTCCACATTAACTCACTTTAAAGGCTTTCAGCTCATTTTTTACCAAGGTTAAAACTGAACTTAAATGACTTTCTGTCAATGCAATTTAAAGTGTTGATGTGATTATCCCCAATAAATATAACTATAGGTCTCGGGTTTCAAACCCTTTACATAGTTTAAAACTCTGTTCACTGCAGCACGTTTCTCAACTTTAAAGTCTGACTTAATAATGTGTTTCCTAAAATATTATCCACTACCGTTTACACCAGTGCCAGCTAATATCAGCACAAAGGCTTCACCACGACAGACCGACACATTTTACTCCAATTATCCAGAGAAAAGGCGGCAACACGGAAACTCCAGTAACAGCCTCTAGTGGTGCTACGTATGCTAACACATACAGTAACGTTGGCACGTGTAGGTTTAACGTTTGCAAGTATTTCATTACTAACTGTTGCGTTTTTTTTGTTTGAATTTTTCAAAGTGCTTCACAGAAAACGGATCTTTAAAATAGCAGTCAAACCTAGATTACAAAAAAAAGAAATATTTAACAGTACCTAAAGATAGATAGATAGATATATTTTCATTTTCAGATTACAGGCATGGATTGGTTTGCACAGGGAGGCAGATTTAGCCAGCTGAACCGTAATCCGCTGCTGGGATTTGTTTCGTTTTAGGGGCTAAAAATGACTTAAACTGTGCTAAACCGCATCGACATGCAGGGCGATCTACTGCCGATAACATCGTCGTCGATCTTTAGAGGTGAAGGATTACACTCTTGATGGTGCTGCCCGACATACACAAATACTCTGTTTCTGCGGAAACCTTCTGCTATTACACAAAAATGGTACTGTTTCAGGTACATATAAGTTATTTTTTAGTTTTTTTTTTTGGCACATTAAGTGGAAAATGTCCGACTATGAGGATGTGAAGTGACCATGTGACAAAACAAATGTGGATATTTACATACACAGAAGCAGTCGATCTTTTGAAATTGCTCAGTTGCGACGGGTCGTTCCACTTAATCATTCTCTCCTATTCGTTTTAGCCTTCTCCTCTAACTTCATCCAAAGTCCCAAAGTAAATCCTTTCTCTTCCTTTTACACCTTGAAGTTGCCCTGAGGGGAAAATCTCGGATCAGTGACCACTGGAGTAATTCCCTGCAAGAGATTCCACTGGTCAAACGCAACTAAGCCTCTTAAAGTGGATCTTCCCTCGTTCCAAATCAATGCGCCAGTTCTCTGTCTCTATGATCGTTTTGTGGATCACCCTCTTGTGTATGATGGCTAAAACAACTTTCCTTTGACTTTTTAACCAATGGTCTTCTGTCTGAAACGACGTGCAGGAAAGACACCTCCAAGGGGCCAATCTGCAGTTAATTTCTTATACTCTAAAACTGATCCTCGATGAGTCTCAGGGCAACTTGCAACTATTTTGGCACCATTTCAGGTTGTAACTCTCACTCCCTATAGCAGTTTTCTGTCCTTTCAGGAGAATATCCTGAAAGCGACAGAAGGTGTAGTCCCGTTGACCCTGGCGGTCTCAGTGAATCATCGGAGCCGATCGATCATTGGACGTAGTCTTCTTGAGTTTGACGCCTCGCCGGATAGCCACCAGGAAGTCCTCCACCTCGCAGTACTCCGTCTCCTCCAGGAGTTCAGGGAGAGGCCGGCGTTCCCACTCCGACAGTCGACCGCCCGGCTGCGGCGGCGGGGTAGGAGGATCCGATTCCTCGTCGGGTTGCTGGTTCCCCCAGGCAATGGACTTTGGCGACAAGGGCCCACTGCTGCCAGGGGACAAAGGGGTGGTTGGGGGGCTCAGTGGGGTCCGTGGTGTTTGACCATCTTCTGCTCTGCTTGGGAAGCCAGGATGATCAGGCACAGTGGGGGTTTTGACCGGGATCATGGGTGGCTTGATAGGGATGGGGCCCAAATTTAGGCCCCCGGAGGGTCGGCGCAGGTTGGGTTTGGATGACGGAGTCCGTCGAATGGTGGCCACCCCCGGGGTGATGACGGCGGAGTGGTTAGACGGCAGACCGGCGGTGGAAGCTGGCCGCTTGGACTGAAACATGCGGCGGTAGGAGTGAGTGATGTCGCTGTTCCTCGGGATGGTGGAGGACTTATCGTAGTCTGACTGGTGCTCGCCTTCCGGATCAGCACCGACAGAGTAGTAGTCGCAGTCTGACACTGCGGAGAGCAAAGAGACGTCATCAAACCGTGTCAAGTTAAGACTACACTGGAGAAACGGCGACTCAGCTGACCGAATTAAAGGAAGGAAATCTTTTTCTAACTAATCACTACACAATCTATTGAGCCGTGCAAAATCATTGATATCCCTTAAACTTTTTGCACATTTTGCAAAACTAAAAAAAGACAAACTTCAATATACTTTGAAGGTGAAGAAAACATTGTTCATTGTTTTTTTTTTTTTTGGTTTGGCTTTTTTGTTTTTACAAAAACAAAATATTTTTGGGTGACCCTAAACTTTTAAGTGCTTGTACAAGACCTGTTCAAAGTTTGCCACAAGTAGGGGGGAGAGGGGGGATGGGAAAAACTTTCGGTCTTTGAGCATAACGCTCCAAGCGACATAACACCGTCACCCTGAACACACCATAACCACAGGTTAGCAGGGTGTTGGCAGCATCATGCTAGGGGAAAGGGAAGCTAGACAGCTTCTGTGCAGATGGAACCAGTTGAATAAAGGAAAATCCTAGAGGAAAACCAGCTGAAAACTAGGGAGGACTGAAAAATAAATGTCACTACATATTCTAAAAAAGTAAAAAACAAAACAACTGGACTTTTTCCCAAAGTTTGAAGGTGTTTCGCTTCCTATTCCGGAATCTTTCTCAATTCAAAAAGTCTGTGGAGTTACAAGCTTTATACTACTGCCCAACAAAGGCCGTGTAATGGCTTAGATAACATGCAAATTGAACCGAAACAGGTCCATCCCTTAGTAACGGGGAGTCGTTAAAGTTATTGTATGCCTACAGATTGAACCGAAGCTGGTCCACTGCCCTGCAACATGGAGTCGTTACTACATAGTTTTTAAATAAAACAATACACTGACGTTTGCTGTTGTAACACAATACATGCAAATAGGCTCAAGGGTAAAGATTCCTCTGTACGTCGCTGTGGTAGAAGCCGCCGGACAGTAGGGAGAATCCCACCTGTCAGCAGTGAGCAAGCACGTACTTTGTGAGGGGATGGTGTCCTCTGAGCAGCAGGGTGTGTTGGTCTGGCTGCTGTAGCCGCTGGAGCCCTGCAGCGAGTCCCTGCTGGAGCCGTGGATGTCCAGCTGGAGGCCCCGAGCCAGCGCCCTGGCCAGCTCCTCGTGGGCCTCCTTCTCCCCCTGTCAGTGCCAGGACCAGATCATCATCATCATCATCATCAAGATCTGCTCATTTGGCCTTTAAATTATGCCTCTGTCTGTCGTTTTACTTAAACTGACTTTTGGAGACATCACGGTGTGGTTTCCTCTAACTCCCGGTGGCTCCTCTACAGGTGTGGTGGCATCAGAGCCCTGGTGGCTGCTGGGATCTGTAGTATCTCTCCGGTCCTTGCTCCGCCTCAGAGTGTTGACCATGGGCTGGTCGTAAGGACCTGGTTTGGCCCAGTCCTACGCAAGGAAAGTCCAGAACAAACGGCTCGTTGTAGTTAAAACACAAACGTGGGGTGTCAGTTTTGTATTACTGGGTGTAATTAATATTCTTTTGGTGTTTAAAGCAGAAAAGGTTTTGCTGTTTGAGTGTAAAGCGTTGATTGAGTGTGAAAACAATCCGATCAACAGCAAAAATAAGCAGATTTACATTTTGGGTATCCTGGATGCCTCCACTATAATTTATTATTATAAATATATTTTGAAAATAAGAGGTTGTCTTTTGCTTGATGTCAATGAAAAACTAGCTTTTGAAAAGATCTAATGTGAACTGTAGCCAAACCGATAAAGAAAAAGAACAGGAAGAAAAGGTGAGGACACAAAATCAAAAGAAAGGAGCAGATATGAAACAAGGGAAACAAAAACTGAAGGAAAAGGGAGAGGAAAATCATGGAGGAATGCGGATCAAACCTTCCAGGACGGGACTTTGGATGAGGGGATCACTCCAACCCCCGACGAGCCGGGAGACGAGAGCTCTCCCGATTGGCTGAAACCTGAACGGGACCACGCCCAGGTGGGAGAAACACACTGATAGGAGGGCGAGGAGATGGGGGAGGTGGTGGTGGAGGAAGAGGAATAGGTGAAGTATGAGGGGTGGAGGTGGGTGTCCAGGCCCTGCAGCACCGCTCCGTGCAGACAGAGGGCAGCGTGATGGTCAAAGCCGTTTGGCAACTGAAGGTGAGCGGGTGAAGGAGAGGCAAAAAACACACAAGTGCAAAATTAACGATGATGATTTGGCTTGAAAACATGGCAGAGATGGAAAAAATTACTTCTGTGAAGGTGTTGTGTGTGGGGGTCAACCTCAGCAGAGCAGGTTTTTTTTTCTAAGTCAGACCTCAGTGATATATCTGCCAACACTATAGGCATATAACCATAAACCAGCATGTGTTTTCACATGTATTTGTTCACCTGTTGTTGCCCGGAGCTGGGCTCAGGATGTGAGGGGGAGGAAGAGGAGGCCTCCTCATTGACAGACTGAGAGAACAAAGCAGAGACACACAGCTGCAGGAAGGCAAAGCACACCAACACCAACAGTTTGCAAGAGAAAGACAAGAGACAGAAACGAAAGCGGGAAAAAACACAAAGCCAGACAGAAGTTAGCGAAGCAAAAATAAAAAAAAGAGCAGCAAATCTTAAAAGAATCCAGTGATGGAGCTGGGGAGTCGGCACACACTAGTAATGCTGCGTTCACACCGAACGCGAACGAGGCGACCTGAGTGGTGATTTACATGTCGCTATGCAAACAATTCCCTGAACTAGGAGCGGATCAGGTAGACCACGGGACGCCAGCACCGTTGTTCTGCTTTGCACATAAAATACAGTAACCTTGCCTGTAAGATGAATTATCGCGATATTTGTGCGTTCACAAACACACGAGAATTCATCGTGTTCCGCTCCGGCTTTAACCGTTTGTCTCCTAACCAAAAATGGTTCGGGCCAATCACGTCGCCGTATTGAGGTTTGAGGCGGGACGTACCGGTGCGATGAAAGCAAGAGCGGTCGAGCCCACAGCTGAACCGAAACAAACATGGCAGCGCTGCTTAACTTTCAGTTTGAAACCATGATTGGCTAAAACCAACCTCTGGTAGGCGGGTAATAGGAGTCATTTTGTCCAATCAGCTCAGAGAGTTCTGCTGAAACTCCCTCTGTTCCCCAAACAAAGCAGTCCCAGACTCATAATATGCAGAACTAGAGTGCTACACACTATCAGTCCGGCTGGCCAGGTTAAAAATACAGCACCGTGACTCGCTCGGTAAAATCCAGGTCCGTCCTGTTGGGTTGAAACTGGCAAACAAATGGAAGCTCCTCCTATTTGATGATGTGGTGAAGCAAGCAAGGCCGTTTATGAGTGCAAAGAGCCACAGCGACTAACGCCACACGATTCAGGCGGAAATTACACAGAAGTCGCATTCGGTGTGAACGCACCAGAGAGCCAACAGCGACAAAATGAAACAGAAGAAGGTGTGAAGTGCAAAACTCAGTGAAGTAGGTTTTGCCGTTTTTTTAATCTAAATGCTAAAACTATTTTATTTATAAAGAACCAAAGATTTAATATTAACAAAAGTGAAAATACACACATAGTAGACTGAAACAGGCCTGTTTTGAAACATTTAGATTAAGATTGCACGCCCTACATGTCGTTGTTTATGTAAATGTTGCTGTGTGCAACCGTTTAACTCAAAGAGCTGCCACCGTTATTTACACTCCTGGGGAAATACAAATATATACATACAAAAAGATAATTGTTATGGACACAGCAAAATGCCCTTTTTGCTGCAATTCTCTAACTGAGCCTCTGAGTTTTTTTTCCACCTCCTAGTATAAATGTGGGTCCTCATCCATCAATATTTGTCAAAGTTCCTATTGTTTAAACTCATAATTAGTCCTTTCACGAGGCAATGAACTATTTCCTTGAAATCATTTTCTAACGTATGAGGATTAACACACGTCTACCTTAATTGAAGAATTATGTCCTCTTGTCTTTCCTGTTTTGAAAGGTCGCCAATATAAACGAGCTTTTGTCCCATATTTACACCCCAGTGAAACAGGAAGTTGAGGATTACAAATGTTATGTTTTGACACATTGCCTTGTATTTTTGTTGCCAAATGCAGTCTAATAGGGGAAAAAAAAATAGTGTTGCCTCTCCTTCCAGCTAAAGGGCATTGTGCAGGATTGGAAATACATGACTTACAACTTCATCCACAATGTCTACAGCTATGAAGTCTCCTCTGCACGTCTGCACACATCATGTGTTGTAGGTTTCCCATAACATGAACACACCTAAACAGATTTGTATTTTACTGTCTTCCTATACAGCCTTTTCTTTTTCTTATTTTCAGGTCACACAGCAGCAATATGTACCTGAAAGATTTGCCCATTGTTTCTGTGGACAGGTTGTAAGCATTAGCATCTCGGAACTGCTGGGTTTGTGCAGGCAGAGACTCCTGCACCGTAGAAATGTTATCACAGATCCTCCCATCGAGGGGCATTGAAGGATCATATTTCTATTTTACTCTTCTCTGCAGTGGATGACTTGTTTTGATGACTTCAGTGAAGAAAAATACTAAGAAATTCAGACAGATGCTCCACTAATAATTAGACGGGTGAACAAGTCTGTTGAGGTTAAAAAAACATGGATTGACCAGCATGATGCTTTTTCCCTAAATTTATGTCTAACTGCATTAAGCATTGAGAGGGATTTTAAACAGATGGTGTAACAAAACAAATTCAGAAGTACATCCTAACCCTTCAAACACGAGACTGAAGTTATTGTCGCACTGCTTTCGTCCGTTTCTCCACTCTGACGGCATTAACGACTCGGCAAACACATGAGCTCCAGCTTTCTGCTACAAGCACCCAGCGTCAAACGTGACACGCATGATGAGATGCTTCAAAATATTCCCAACAGGGGCGACTAAATGTGTTTCACTGCCAGGGAGTGCCAGCCAGCAACGGTTACCTGCAGGTTGTCTGGAGGCATCGGCGAAGGAGACTTGGACTGGTAGGCGTCCTGTGAGATGAAGCCGGAGTCGTGGGAGGAGACCGACGAGAGGCGGGCCGGCGTCTGCTGGGGCAACACCGAGGAGGACGAGGAGGAGGAGGCGCGGTAACGGAAATGGGAGGTCGGGGAGTGACAGTGTGAGCCGCTGGAGCGAGAGTCGCTGCTGTTCACGCTGTTCAGGCTGCTGTGGGACGGAGAAGATGGAGGAGACGGATCATTTGATGGATCTCCATCATCTCCTCGTTAAAGAGACGAAACGTTTGTGGAAATCAGATTATATATTACCTTTATTCATTTCAAATCCCACTAAACTGATCTTGAATGTGTGTGTATTCTTACTAGTAATAAGACTTGAGTCAGTTTTTCTTTGAAAACACTTACTGTATTTAGCCAACGAAAAAAACAATTCAAACAACTAAAAGCAGATTTTGGTGCACCAAAGTCTACATTTGATTAAAAGTAATTGGATAAACGTTGTCCTATGTACTAGGAAATTAAAGGGAATGTAAAAAGTGTGGATTTAAAAGATGAATACAGATTTTATCTGTAAAAAAATTGCCTTTAATAAAAATAAAAAGTCCCCATCTGCATCAATCACAAAATTATTCTATAATTGAAGCTGGGGGCCATAAATGGCCCCAAACTCACACTTTAGACACCTTTGCTCTAAGGAACCAAAGCTTCTCAGAAAATAGAGGCGAGAGAAAAGACAATTCCACCATGAAACCACAAGGTGGCAGCAGCGAACAGATTCTCAGTTCAAGTTTGGTTTCTCAGATAATGAACAATTTGGCTCAGCCAACAGACCAACAGGCTGAGGGATCAAAAACATTTACACCATAAAAAAGGGGAGCGTGAATTCAGGAGATGAAAAGAAAAATGGAAAACAGACATGAAAAAAGTGATGCATAGCAACCAGTGCTCACAAACACCCAGAATCATAGAGAATTAAGATGTTACAAAAATTTTTGCTCCATGGCAAAAATCACAAAAACAGTCACTTTCTGTCATATGTTTGCCATGGGCAAAAGGAAGCAGAAAGATAAAATCTTATTTCATCCGCCCCAATTACTTAGGGGCGGATGAAAATAGAATTACTTCCAACAGACACGAGCAGATAAAAACATGTCGTCTAACTGTATGTATGTATGTATGTATGTATGTATGTATGTATGTATGTATGTATGTGGAGATACAAAATAAACTAAATGAGAAATGGAAAAAAAAACGTAGTCACAAATTAACATTTAAATGTAAAATGTTAAAGAAATCAGCCATAAGAAACCCTAAACATGCAAATGTTTTCACAAGTTTCTCTGTGCAATGCAAGCAGCTAAAGATAAAGAAGCAAAAGATTTTTTGTTTGTGATGGCTTGATGTTAGTTCTCATTGGACCATCATAGTTCTGTGGTTTGATGATTTTAATGACGGTGTCCCGCTGTCAAACACACCTGCACATACTGGACTTCCTGGATACGGTGGTGCTTGGAGAGGAGGGAGGGGTTTGGTAAGACCAGGTGCACTCTGAGCCCTTCAGGTCTACAATTACCTGCAGAGAACGGGGAACAGAAAGCAGTCTTTAAAAAAATTAGGAATTAGGGAAGGTTTCTGGTTTTGTTTGCTTCCTGGTGGTGAAGGAGATGAGCTGGCAGATAATCCTCTTAAAATACAAGTTTATTTGAATTTCTCTCAGAACATCTAGTGGAAACCCGACTGAGGAGTGCAGGAAATCCCGCAAAAAAGAGGTCAAAGAGTGTCAACCCAGGGTCCCGACACATTTTCTATGTAAAATTCATGACTTTTCCATACTCAACTTTCCATATTTGCCTGTTATGGTAATATGAAGTGATAAAATCAAATGGTAGCATGAAGCAAGAAAGGATGGATGGCACAGTGAAGAGAAAGTGGTAGGAAAGGACGATATGAAGGAAGGAAAAGGGGAAAAAAATAAATAATTAGTTGATGACAAAGAGAAAAAGGAGAAAATAAAATAAATATTTTCCAGACTTATCTACGCTTACTCATTCCTGGAAGACACTGAAATGAAATTCCAAACTGGTTCATACTTTTCTAAACTGCGCAGAAAAATGTAAATAAGATTTTTAACAAAGTTGCAGGTTGAGAGTTAATGAGATAAATTACTGTCAACTACAGGTAAAAATACACACATTTGTTTTTGTATTTCAATTTGGATAGATAGATAGATAGATAGATAGATAGATAGATAGATAGATAGATAGATAGATAGATAGATAGATAGTTGTTTTTGTATCCCTGGAAGGATTTCCCCCCCCCCCCTTCTTTAATACACTTGCTTCGAGGAACAAATGTACAATATTTGATTTTCTGATTCCCACTGGAAGTTACATTTTTTTTGCAAAGTGTTGTTGTTGCAATAGATCAAAATACATGCTTTTTTTTTTCTTTATTCAAAAGATGAGCTTTTCACCTGATCAGTTCTATCTGAATCAGAGTTAACCGATTTATCCACTGCAGGCAGAAACTGTGTCAGAGTAAGTGGAGGATGACCATCTGCTAGTTGGCTTCCAGCTCTGTCAAACAGCTTTTGGCTCCTCGAAGGATGGACATATTCACAAT
The DNA here is from genome assembly GCF_011125445.2 of Fundulus heteroclitus. NCBI lineage: Eukaryota > Metazoa > Chordata > Actinopteri > Cyprinodontiformes > Fundulidae > Fundulus > Fundulus heteroclitus. Next base: position 26,299,794 of record NC_046373.1, on the reverse strand, counting down.
TTCAGTCATTGAACAATTATCCCGAGCCAAAATGTGCTGTTCCAGTTGGATCCGGACTCCAACCAAGCGTCCAGAACTCCAGGAGACCGCGATGTCTTGCATAAAGTACATAAACACATTTGGGAACTGAGAAAAGAGTCAACTAACAATATTTTCTGAATCACCGATCAATTTTCTGCCCAGTTTTCAACCCAGATACTTACGGTTTATAAAAAAGTACACCTGTTTTAATTACAAAAAAAATATATATATATATATATATATATATATAATATAAACTAAGATTAAAAACTGCACTAGAGGAAGGAAATAATGGGATCCTAAAGTAGTAAGCAGGTGCCACATAAACCCGATTCAGAGTGCTCGGACCTTCATGATAAAGACAATCTATAAAGCAGAGCTCAGACATACAACTTAAACATGAATAAAAATTATTATTTTTTGCTCAGATGGTTAAGCTTTGTTCAGACGGGAACTCATAGAAGCAGCTGTTAGCGTAGAAGCATATAAACCTGAGCAGAATCAGAACCGCCCAGTGTCAAACGGACGTACCTGCTCGCTGGAGGCCGGCAGCTTGTGCGGGTCCATGGTCAGGGCCTTCAGGTCGTCCGTGAGCGTCTGGAGGTGGGTGATCTCCCCCAGCATGGACATCTCCTCGTCCTGACAAGCATCAGATCAGAGGCATCTAAAGTCTGCAAGAACTACACAGCCTGGAGAACAACGTCAGTGTTTTTGGAACTGCGCCGGCGCTGTGATGGTTATGCAGAACCGGATGATATCAGCACCTTTAAAAGAATCTTACAGTGACTAAGGTGGAAACTAAACTTTCTCTAGTAAATTTCCCATCACATAAACTGCTGTTCGTTTTCAGCTTTGTTTTTTTTTTCTTTTTTCCATTGAGTTTGAATGCACACATGGTGTTGCAGGGGTCACTGACCACGACGGGCCGCAGCATGGTGACAAAGACGCAGAAACGGCTCCTCTCCTCCACCAACGCCCGCCTCACAGCCTGCTTCTCGGTCTCCTCCAGCAGCAGGTACTTATCGCTGACGTCCTGCATGGCGCTGTCCAGCTGAGGCTGAAGGTCTCCGCGACCTGAACACACAGTTAGGCAGAGCTATAATGCTTCTGACTGAAACGGAAAAGCCAAAGAAAAATGCTCCGACACACTCTTATGCAGCGCTTTTGCAATTTATTCAGAACTCTTTTTACATTTTTTGTCAGGTTCTAATAAACATCAATGTATTTTAATGGTGTTTTATGTGATAGACCAACACTAAGTAGCTTTTTCCTTTTTAACAAATAAAAATCTTAGTATCCCAAGTAAAATCTAGTCCTTCACTGCAAAAAGGGAACTGAAAATAAGCAAAATGTTCTTAAAATTTGTATATTTTTACTTGATTTGAGCAGCTACATAACACTATTTGCCAATGGAATGAGAGTTTCTACCCCTAAAATAAGATAATTAGACATCCTGCACTTGAAATAAGATGATGGAGATGAATTGTTCTTATTTTAGGTGCAAAAATGTTATTCAATTGGCAAATAATCCGATGTACCAGCTCAAATCAATGAAAAAGACACTAATTTCAAGAGGATTTTACCTACTTTTAGTTCCCTTTTTGCCGTGTTCATGTCCGTGTTGGTATTTCTTGAACAGAAACATTAAAATCTGAAGATCCAAGAGCTAAACTTGCACAATATCAGTGAACATCTTTGCTTAGAAAAAAAAATAACGAAACATATTACACTTAAAAATAACTTCTGAAAATGTTTTCCTGGCATAAACAAAAAAAAACCTCAAACTGAGCTGAAAAAAAAAGCTGAGATGGCAATAATCCAAAAGTTTTTCCCCTCATGGTATGTGGTAGCAAGGACATTTTATCACGCTGATGTCATCATAATTTAGATGAAGATTTAATGGGTATGAGAAACATAAAGGCGAAATAAAGAGGGGGGCGGACAGCTTCAGGCAAGCCACATCCAGACTATGATCCAGCTGTGGGATCCCGTTTCACCGTTCAGGACCTCAGTTCCTCACAGAATGCTCCGTTCTCACACTAGAAACACTCCAATGGCTTCAAAACAATAGTTAAGAGACTCCCCCAAAACCAGGAAACCACATTAAAGATTTAAACAGCCAATCAGAGGCACCGGGAAAAACAAACAACAGCTGGCGTCAAATTAAAACACATTATTAGAGGACTGCTAATAATCTGTGTAGTTTGGATGAAGAAAAGGCGACGCATGAAATCACTCAACCCTCTGGCTTAATATGTTTTCATGTTTAGCACGCAGCCAAACCAGATCCGTTCGTATGAGGATACAGTGTCACGTTCTAACAGAGGAGCCGATTCATCTGCATGCCCAGACTTCACCGTGCCACCTACTGTAACAGAATAGGTGCCTGCATGGAGGCACGTAAGGGCCCAGGATCATTTAGTTTAGGGTCCGTTAGTCAGGATCACAATCCCATCCGACAGCAGCAGCCCTGGTTCTCCTCATCTCTACAGTCAGTTACCTCTTGTCACCTTTAATTTTAAAACCACGTCTAAGCTTTCACCGCAAAAAGGGAACTAAAAGTAGATGCAATTTCCTCAAAATTTGCGTATTTGTCCTTGATCTGAGCAGGTAAGGTTATCTGCCAATGGAATGAGTATTTTGACCCGTAAAATAAGATAATTAAACATACTGCACTTGAAGAGCAAAAATCTTATTTCAATTGGCAGATCATTCAAACTTGGACAAATGCACCCATTTAAAGAAGATTTTACTTACTTTTGGACTCCTCTTTGTAGTGTTGGTATAAATATTTAATCTTTTACTTATTTCTTTATCTTAGGCATTTGGTGGCTGCTAGTTTTAAAGTATATCAAGCTTTAAAAACTTTTTTTTAAAGCCGATAAGATGTTCTGTCATCCCTTCTTACACTTAATGTTCTTTCCATGGGATCCCAGAGACCAAAGGGACCAATGTTTTCTCCAGCAGGACAAAGCGTAGCGTATGACAGCACTGCCCTTCCCCCACCTGTTTCTGTGCATTTTCAGCTCAGGTTATTTGCTTTTCTTTAAGATTATTGCGTAAATACAGGAAAACCATGGTTATTTCGCCACATATATTGGTATATCTAATACAAACTTCATGTGGATTATAATGTCACCTTCCTAAAATAATGGCCTAAGGGATTTTTTGGTCAGGTTTTTCGGACAACACTCTAAATAATATGGCAATAAGTTATTAAGTTGATTTATCCAAAAAAGAGATTATTGTTGCCAAAGAAATGACTTAGGCCATTAATTTAGGACGGTGACGTTAATTCATTTCTCTTAATTCTGCAAGTGCACAGGTAAAATATGAACTTTTTTTCTGTCAGAAGTAAAATGTTATTCGTAAATTATCACTTAAGGGCCACAGATAGGTGAACAAAAATCACAATGAAGGTCAACTGTATTCCTCAGTGTTTGTTCACAGAAGGAGATGATAGAATGAGAAATGTTTGTCAAAGGTTTCTAGAGCCCAGAAGTGCATAAAGTTCTCAACGCATCCCATGTAATCCACTAATTTTGTTAACTAGCTGCAGCTATTGCCGCTTTCTTGTTCTGAAAAGGCTTTAGAGCTTTACTTTTTTTTTTTCTTCCCTCATTTAAAGATTCTCGCGTAGAAATCCAGCCTTCTGTATTTGATGGCAGACATAAACATATAATTAAAGTTCTTCATTCCTCCAGCGAGGTCCAAAGCCAGCTTCTGCGGCGAGGCTGACTGATAGGAGCAAAGTCTGTCTCTTGCCAACTAAACTTTTTCCAGGCAGATGCTTCAGCGATAAAGAGAGAAAGGCTTGCTTCAAAAGATGGAAATGTTTTACACGGTTTAGTTTACTTTTTCCCCCTTCAATCCATTCTTCCTATTCTTGTTTTTCATCACATCCAGCCACACAAAAATTGCAGTTAATCGATTTAAGATAGCAGTTGCTCTTATTTTCAGCTTCCATTCAGGCTTGGTGCTTTTTTTACTTTATTGTCATAATGTAATGTTTTGGGTCAAACTATTTTTAATATTGGATAAATGTAGCTTGAGTAAATACAAAACGCAGATTTTAAACAGTGATTTCATTTATGAGGGTAATAAGGTATCCAACCCCACCAAGAAAATCAAAATCAAATCAATGGATTTATACAGTGTCAATTTACAACACGTCATCTCAAGACACTTTATAGAGTCATTTGTACAGATCAGTCAAAGCGTTTTCTATCCTTTTGGAAACCCGGGTTAAATTTCACCAGCTGCACCCAGACCTGATTGCTACCAGACCTGCAAAATTAAGAAATCCCTTAATGACCCTTTCTGACAACATAAAGTAGAAGAAAAGATCTTAAAAACCAGCAAGACATGCCCCGATCTAAAGAAGCTCAAGCGCAGATGAGAAACAAAGAGGTTGACTTCTGTCAGTCTGGAAAGGGCCGTTTCTAAGTCATGGGAACTCCAGGAAACCACAGAGAGAAACGTTTCTACAAACAGAGAAAACATGGAACCGTGATGAACCCGGCCAATTAAAATGACAAGAGATGCACCAATATAGTTTCCTCCTATCCAATCTGATACCGATACCTGGGTTGAGCGTATCGGCCGATACCTGATACTGATCCGATACTACTGTTAAATGAATGAAATATATACCTTGCCACATGAGTGAAGACATCTGGCATGACATAAAAAAAACTTTATTAAAAAAAGGTCAGCATGTTCTTCAGCATGGTGCTTTTGAAGGTGCCTATTTAAGTTTGTGGTTTTTAAATTCACCAACTTTATCACCACCTCTCGCAATTTTCTCACTGCAGAAAATTGCTGGTTGGTGTATCAACTTTTAAATGTTTCCGAATAGCCGACTTGGCTCGGCTCAGCGGTTGCTCCATGTTGCTCTGCGTTTGCTCACCGCTAGCTGCTACGCATGAGGACGTAACATGCATGGCAAACATAGAATTGAAGAGACTAGATTGCTGTAACTGGATTGCTTTGTAGGATATTAATAAAAAAAAAGAAATTCATCCGATATCCGATTCAGCTAATTCGTCAATATCGGAGCCGATATCTGATCTGGGTACCGGATCGGTGCAGCTTTAAAAATTGCTACCAAGAGCAAAGATTCATCCAGAAGGTCACAAAAGAACTGAGAAAAATATCTAAACCACTGCAGGCTTGACTTGCTGTAGTTAAGGCCAAAGTTCACAGTTCAACAATAAAAGAGACATTGAGTAAGCAGAGCATCAACGGAACAGCTCCAAGGCAGAAAGCACTGCTGACCAAAAAAAAAAACAACACACACACAAAGGCCCATCTCACATTTGCCAGAAAACATCTTGATAATCTTTTAATTTTTATAATTTTCCTTGTTTTTGTCTGTTTATTCTCTACTTCTCATGATATTTATCCAACACTAAAAAATAAAATTAAAAAAAGAGTCCCTTCTCCCATTTCTTCCTTCTTTGGAACTCCCCTTTTAACATCCAAAGCCACAGCAAAGGGAGTTTCCTCTCGGGCACTAATAATACCCTGGGAGTGCCAGAGGGTAGAAACTGCTCGACCACATCTGAGGTTCCTCTGGGGTCAATCTAAGGTCCTGTTTATTTTGTTCTCAAGGCTCGGTTCAAAGCTGAAAGCCAACAAGTTCTTTGTTACAAGCAACAACAAGCTTTTGATTTCTGTCATCATTGCAAGCCATTAAGTAACATGATTCAGACTGAAATTACATGTTGTAATAGCCAATTACTTTTCAGGGGAGGAAAGGATGCATTGGTCCTGTCAAATTCATTTAAACGGCTTTGCTTGAGGGGAAAAAATGTGGAATTTTGGAGTTTACTTAATATTTGGAACATTAGATGTGCCAAAGTCAGATGAACTTTTAACCTAATCCTCCAAAGATAAAGTTGGTAAGGAAATGTAAAGTAAATCCAATGAGTCCTCACACTGTAACTGATCTTCCAGAATCTGAGGTTTCACAATGTTTTTTTTATGATAGCGTGAGCATCTGTTCAGCTATAATTTCACAGATTTTTCAAACATCTTTCATCTTCAAATGGCTGAGGCTGCTTTGTTTAGGATTAGCACAGCTGCAGAGAATCAGCATACAGCAGCATGACTGAGTTCAGATATTTAGGTGCAGACCACAAGTAATTCTGTATCCAAGCATAGAGGCTTACATATCTCAATTTGATTTGGTCATGTACTGTAGAAGATACGTCTAAAAAAAACCCAGAGATGATTATGTGCGTTGAAATGTGAGAGGTCCCGAGCACACAGCCTTCAGGAACACCAGGGAAGGTGGGATGCCGACATTTATCCTGGACACCTTTTGAGAATAATCAGCGCCACATAATTAAAAAAACAAAGATGTTCTTTACCCTGAGAGAACCCTGTTAGATCATACAAAACATGTAGATGCTGTGTTTACCATAATAAAAGCTGCAGAAAAATCCAATAACATGAGAAAAAAGAACTGAGCTCAACTGACTGTTCCAAAAAAACAAGTAAAAAACAAAGCAACTGGACCTGTTTTCCGTAGTTGAAGACGTTTCGCTTCCTCTCCAGAAGGCTTTCTCAATTCAAAAAGTCTGGAGTAATGTGCAGTACCAAGCTTTATACTACTGCCTAACAAAGGCCTTGTAATGGCTTAGATAACATGCAATTTAAACCGAAACAGGTCCACCCCTTAGTAATGGGCTGTTGTTAAAGCCAACTCAACTGACTGTATTTAACATGTTATTTAATAGAAAATTCAATCTAAAAAAGTCACACGGAAAGAAAAAGACAATTAGAAGAATTTGATTGATACAATTATTTGACGACTTTGGCGCTCAGACCTCGGCAGGAAACATCAGCGCTGAATTATACTTTAATATCCATAAGCAGGTGTATGAGAACTTGCTCTTTGGCTGAGTAGCAGGCTGAGACGTTGGTTTGAAGACCTTTTAAGATGAACTCTGGATGCTGATTGGGCTTCGTGGAGTTGTGGTTCAAAGCCGATTGGCTTGCATCGGAGGCGGATGAGCCTCTGATTGAATGAATGTAAGTAATTCCGTTCCTTCAGTTGAATTTACGCCTAGGCTTCATTAATTCCAAGACTATTTTGCAATCAAACAGTTAATGTTCCTTTGGGATAAGACCATTTTCAACTTGTGAAATGTTTAGAAAAGTCTTTTAAAGAGAAGAAAAGTCTAACTCTGCATAGGGGCACAAAAGAGACCTTTGGAGCATTTATAGGTAGTGTAAATAAAGGTATGTGCTGCTGCTGATGACAACACTGCTGAAGTTCATCTGCAAGGTGATTTAAAACCATGTTTCTGTTGGCCATGTCAGCGTTTCCAAGTTGCATGTGGCAAATATCAATGTTTCCCATTAGCTTTTGCCCCTCTACGGTTTGTCGTGTTTGTGTCATTCTGTCTTATGAAAGTCATGTTAAGATTTATTGACAAAGACATAAAAAAGAATCTTGTTTAGTATCACACTGGGCTTTGTTGTGTTCAGGGTCTGAGCTTTTGTGAGTCACACAAACAATTAAACAGCGCAGGAACTTTTTTTTTTTTTTTTTTGAGTTGGCCAAAGTGGTCTGGGTGAGATTCATAAAACCAAAACTATGACAGAGGACTGAAGATGTCAGAGCCAGTGATATATTTACAGTCTTTCACCTCCTCTTTGTGGAAAGCTGTTATAATATGTTCCAAATGAAGCTTCAAATCTAAAATTAAATTGAGTTATGGGACTTCCCAGGTGATTAAGAGATATCATGCTAAACAGCGGGAAGACTTTGATGCTGCAACTAAACAACCAGAAACAGTTTAACAACATAAAACAAAGAGAGACGACAAACTATCAGGTTTTGATGTATGTCAACTTACCAAAGAAATCGGCTGCACGAAGTTGACCATGATGGGATAGACCAAGGAAGAGAAAGACAGGGAAAAGAAGAAAACATTAGTTTTTTTAAAATCCATACATAATGTCAGACATTAAAAACAACTATTACATGACTTACACCCCCCACCCCACCCCCCATTCATTTCACAACGGCATTTATATTCACTAAAAAACATTTCCACACGTCACGAGTTGGTATTCAGGTAAACCAGGGTTTCAAACAGCTTCCTGAGGAACAGCTTTTTGTTATTGATTCAACTTTCTTTAATGAGATGCCAGAGAAAGTGTCAGACTAACGTGAGATTTATTCGGCTGTATGGAGAATGGAGTAATACAGCGCACCTCCCACCCCCACTTGTTGCTGCACATTGAAAGCCATCTGGTTGACAGAGAGTGTCCAAAGTTTTCCCCTCACTTACACGAACAGAGTAAATTTGGCACTTGGGGAATATTTTTTGATTAAATAGTAATTGTGTGAAAACTAAAGTAGCGCCTCTGAGTTTTATTAATTTCACGCTGTTTTTGCAACTAAGAGAGTTGTTCCTTTCCACTGTCACCACATACTTGGTCAGAATGAGGGACCACAAAGTCAATGGCTCCATCCAAATACCCTTATTGGGTTAACTCTTTAGCCAATGTGGAAGTGTGTCAGCGGTCGCCATGATAAGTGCTGTCCGGATAGTGCAGCCAGTAAGGAAGGAGGTGGGAGAAGAAGTCTGTATGCTTCCTCTCGCGGCTAGTTTAGCCTGGGAACTCCTTAACATCCCTTACTGCGCTAAGAAGCCATAAGGTATCCCACAATCCTTTGTGTGACATGATGTACAAGCACAGTCCACCTCATGGAAATCAACTAAATGTCTTGGCAGAAGAGAGTGTGCAGTTTGTGGCTCATTTTTGTAAGGCTGTAAGCCCGGATTTGACTCTCATCATCCATGTGCATTTCCGTCACATAATGACGTCGGAGTTAAAGGACAGCACAGCAGTCCAAAGCTCCTTTCATACCAGTGATAGTATTTTTACTGTTGACTAGGCCTGTCACAATAACAAATTTTGCTGGACGATAAATCTACCTAAAAATCGCAATAAACCATAATATTTTCATTTGGAGACCTTTTTCAACTAATATGATAATGGCATAATAATGCAAGTATATCCTCTCAACATAACGGCTCAGACAGATCAAATGGTTGGCCGCCATCATTTGAGTTGTATCCAAAAAAGTTCCACAATGCAGCGGTTGTGTTTGGCGTTGACACCAATTCCATTTTCTTTTCTAACGCTGGCTCTCCTCACAAGGCTCTCATGATACACTTTAAGCACGTTCCTACCTAAAACAAGATTTAACTCCTCTTACACTGAGGAAACAAGAAAGTGGTAAGTAGACGTTGCATCGTACTGAAACCTTTCGTTATCCAGTCTCACAGAGAGGAGAGGGAAACACGGGTAAATTATCGCGATTATTTTAATGAATCATTTGATAAAAATGTATTGTGGGATTGACTAATTTATTGATTATTTATATAGCCCTAGTGTTGACCCAGTGAAAGGTTATGGAACAAGAGCTCTTATTAAGGGTATTCGGATGGAGGCAATGATTCCATGTTACTGACTAAGCTTTCTTTGATAATGTTTTGTGAATCAAAAATTTTATTTCACTACATTTCATTGTTATTAGGATTGAATTGGAAAACCTGTCACTGAATATGACTCTGTCTGTATTGTAATAAAATGAATTGATCATATATTTCTGAATGTGAATCTGTCCGGTCTACCTTGTCAAGTGAGATTACATTCTTTTCGGTGCCATATAAAAAAATAATGGATTGGACTGAATGACAGCTTGGAAACTACGATCATCGTGTCTGCAGGATCATGCAGATAGCAGGCTGGCTAAACAGAGCAGATAGTCTGAGTAATTAACCCGCAAAAATCAGATCGTTATCCTCCCAGGGAACTGCAAGAAGATACAATTTTCTGCGCATTAAGCATGCTTACATAAAACTACAGCAAATTTTACCAGATGTTTGTGCTTGAGTGTGTATTATACCCAAAATAGGACACAAATATTCCAACAACATTATTTTATCTCAAAGGATTATGTTAGATTATTTTGTTGAACATTGCAAAGTTGTTAATTTTTTCTGCTTTTCATAACATCTAATAGCTCAAATAAGAATTTTTTTTATTTGGCATTTTCGTTTAAATACTGCAACACTGTGAAAGCCGTTCTATCTTTCTCCGACCCATGGCTAATTGACAACTTTGCCAGCTCTGTGAAACCAGATATGCTTGAATACCAAACAGAGGAAAGAACACAAACCTTTCTTCGCTTTCTTCTGCAGCTTCAAAGTATCTGACGATCTCTTTTTGATCTCCTGGCGGGCTTTTTTGTACTCTGCCGAGTCACAGTGAAGCAAACAAAAAACAAATCAGAAAATAACTTACCCAGAGCTGCATTCTGAGCTCCGCGTACAAACTAATTCACAGAGATACATGAGAGAGAGCGCGTTTATGAAAACCTTTGGCGTGGTCTTTGTCCAGAGTATTAGCCACTCTCTTCCACTCCTCCATCTGCTCCTGGAGAGGGTTAATCAGGCAGTCCAGAAACACCCTGGAAACACAAACACACTGTTAAAACTGACAGCGTTCCAGAACAAAAGACATGCTTTATTTAACATTTGCTCCACGGAAAAGAGCTAAAGAGCTAAGATCAGTCTTACAGAAAGTGGATGGCTACCAAAAAGGATCAGGACGTATAGATCTGAGGCGGTGTGGCTTTAAATATTTTAATTGGCTGAATTATTGCACATTTTAACAGAGATGCCAGAATAATTGAATTTAGCTAAACCAGTTGAAAGAATAAACTGAGGTTATAAAAACAGTTAGGAATGTGAAAAGGGCAAATTCACTCTGTCAGTAATGGAGGTTAAGTCCCAGGCAGAAGACAGCAAAGTGTTAACAGATCATGAAGAAAGGATTTACATCTACTTGTGCAGTAACTGCATTAAAAATATATATTTATTGTATAAATAACAGCAAAAATGGAGCTGCTGCTCCTGCCAAAGTCTCTTCATTTGAGAGTCAGATTTAACTCATGAGGAGCATTTCTCAAAATAACTTCTATCCCAGCAAATTTTCTCACTAAAATATCTCATAAAATGTTTCAACTCTCCTGAAGATTTTAAGTTGTTTTTTTTTTTCTATAATTTAGCCTTCTGTAGACCTCAGGATCACTAGAGAAGCTGGTGGTTGGGTCACGCTGTATGTAAATGCTGTGTTGCCAGGTTAATATCTTCCTGTTTTATTTCAGCCCTCAGCGGGAGGTCCCAGCTGCCCATTCAACCTGACTGACTCCTACATTCTAACCTGCCGGGGTTGATAGACTCACACAGGGTCCACACATCAGAAAGGAAAGAACAGAAAGTCATTTAGAGAAAGGAATCAAAACACAGAATATAAGAGAACTTCCATACAGCTTGGGAAGTCAAAGTTATGTTATGGTACCAAGTTAGGAGGTGGAAATGCAGAGGTAGGGAGCAGTGAATGGATTTAATCAGAACATCACTATGCAAAATAAAAACAAAAAAAGCTTAGGAAGAATGTAAAGAAGAGAATACCTATTTACTTCACACACACACACACACACACACAGATCAACTCACATGGAAAACTGTCGGAGCTTGGCCTCGATGCTGCGATGCCTCATGCACATCCTGGTGAGCGCTGAACCGATATCCCTGGTCCCCCCTGAAAACAAACAAAAACCCAACAAACACATTCTGTCAGACATAAGAATCTGCGCCAGCCAATCAACTAGCATCAAATAAAAACCATAGTCTTAAAAAAAAGATTGATTATGTAGCATTTTCAACATAAACATGAACTCTGAAGCAATTGTCCCTTTATTAGGTGCTGTTTTCAAGTAATGTACCATTAAAATACTGTTAAACCCATTAAATACATGTACACAGAGGCGTGTTTCTGTTAACTGCGATAATTATGGCTTACAGCTGAACCCTTTTTTTCAGTTTCTCAGAAAATCTGAATATTAGGATCAGGACCACACAGTGGTGCAGTTGGTAGCATTGTTGCCTTGCAGCAAGAAGGTCCTGGGTTTGACCTGGGGTCTTTCTGCATGGAGTTTGCATATTCTCCCTGTGGATGAGTTCTCTCTGGGTACTCCGGCTTCCTGATAAGAGTGTGAAGCAAAGCTCATTAAACAGTTTGGGAGCGATTCAACAGATGTGGACTGCATCTGAGCCACTACACACAAACAGCTACAAGTAAAGCCACTCCATCCAAGGAGACAAGAAATTCATGTTCCAAAGTCTGGAGAAAGAGTGGAGTGGCACGGAGTCCAGGTTTCTTAAGGAGCAGTGTGAAATTTCCACAGTCGGGCATGTTTACTTCAAGCCTGATAACTTCACTCACATGGCAAGGTATACGGTTCATTCATTCAACAGTCGTGCCGGATCGGTATCGGACGATATGCTTAGCCTAGGTATCAGTATCGGATCGGGAAAAACTGGATCAGTGCATCTCTAAATGCAACAGCTAGATGTAAAGATAGAAACCTTGAAGTTGAAGAATGATTAATAATAAAGCAAAGTTGCGTTGCATCACCGCAGGCCATGACAACAGTTCCAATTAACATTTGTGTATACGATGTAATGGATAACCCTTCAGAGGGTGCAAACTGCAACTCTCAGTACATCAGATAGTAGTAAAGATGTCCCTTCAATGGTCATGAAACAACATCCAAAATGATTTCATGGTAAAACCCTTGATTTGAAACAGTTTACTGCAAAACCTCAAACAATGCACACCGAGAGGTTTGGAGGTCACAAGATTCAACCTTTTTTTCGGTGTGGATTTGGCAGGTTAGTTGTTCCACGGATCCGCGAGGAACCGCGAGGAACCGCCACGGTTCTGTGGATTAACTCCATCTCACTGTGGTTTCTCCCTCCATGTAATCCCACACCGGGTCCAGGAGTCTGAGAGCGGGACTCGGTTGTTTGGGCCAGACCATCTGTTGCAGGCCTCTCTGCTCGCTCCTCTTGTGGCCAACTTGAGGGTTGTGCTCTCTGAATTACTATCTGTCAGGTTTGCTGTGGTTCTCACTTAGAGATAATCCAGACTGTTTGTGAAGTTCTACTGTTTGTTTCTCCAGACGCCTTCAGCTTTCTGTCCTTGAAACAAAAAGCCTCAGAACTTTAATCAACTCTTTACACAGTCATCGAGTTTTTAAGACTGAAGAAAGGGATCTTTTGGATAGTCCATCAAGAAGTTAAAACATTAGACAAATCTAATAGGTTTGATTGATTAAAAATATATATTATTATAAATGATCAAACATCTTCAATAGTAAAAAGGTGATTAAACTCTTCCAGCATCTCCTGGGCCGGAAGCTTTTTCAGTGTAAAGGTTTTGTTGAAGGACACTCCAGCAGGGTGGAGATGGATCAACTCGAAACCGATTCTCAGTGCAGCAGAAGCTCCACAGGCAGCTGAAAGGGCCCAGATGGCCGTCCTCTCTCTCCCCCTGACAGGACACTCCCTCCTGGGGAAAGGGTCTCTCAATCTCTGCTTGACGGTCTGGAGATCGGACAAAAACGCCTCAGCATTTACAGCCAAGCTGCTTGCATTGCGACACACGTGAGGAACATTTTACACTCTAATGTCAATGCTACCTAAACTCAGCTATTTATAGCATCATTAGTCAGAACGAAGCTAATCAACAGCAGGTACGCTGTCCTTTGGTCTTATCAGAAACCGGCTCAAAGTTACGCAGCTGTGAGCAACCCTATGTTGTGTAGGGCGTGGTGATGAGCACTGCAATGCACCAGTGCCTCCTTTTCTCTTTCCTCTGCTCTTCCCTTCTTTCCTCACATCCTCCTTCCATCCTCCCCCAGACACATCTCTGTCACAGCCGCTCTGACTCTCATTTTCTCTTCAGGACCTCTGTTATCGCTGCCTGTCTCAGAGCGGACCAAGATAAAATGCAGCGCCGCTCCAGTCCGGTCAGCAAGGATCACCCACCACAGAGTCCCGCTGCAATGTGGCACTGAATCCTTCTAGGCTTGAAATGTTCACTTGTTGTTTTTTAATTTATTTGTAAGTGTCCTGTCTGGTTATGTGGCATTAAGAATTGCTGTCTTAATGCCAAAGAGAGTCCAACAAATTTACTTTCAAATGTGGAGTATTACCGCTTGCGCCACAATGCCCCGCTTCATATATATGCAAAAACAAAATAAAAATAAAATAATAAAAAGATAGACTTGACTTTATTGAAGATCTATCGGCTTTTGTTGAACGGAAACCAAATTTCACTGCTGATGTCCCGAAACAATGAAATCGTTACAATCATTACAACTATACAGCCAGGGGCAAAAGATAGCTTCCATGACTGTCAGAGTCACCAGAAAACCTAATTCGATCCTTGCTACTAACTATCTCTACAAACAAAGAAGTTTTGGGAGTTTCCTGCTCTGGAGTGACATGTGTATGTGGTATTATAATGCCAAGGCATTGAAGACACGAGATATGCCCACGGAGAAGCAAACCGTTGCTGCCGATCAACCTCGAAAAAGGTGGAAGATCATTTCAAGAATTACCAGAAGGCTCTAACGTCGCAAAGAGAAACATTTCTCACAAGAAAGATCACAAAAATACTCAAGATCTCCACATCAGAGTGTACAAGCTACAGTTGTCTTGTTTGAAGGGTAACCGGGAAAACAAATCTAGAAGCATGATGTAGCTTTGCCAAGTTACAGCTGAATAAAACTCAAGATTTCTGTAAAAATGTCCTTTGCATAGGCAAGACCAAACTATAGATGCACGGATAAAGACATTCTTACCATCAAACACCTCATCCCACCCACTGAGCACGGAGGCGATAATTTGGACTCTTTTTACAGCCACATCCTGGATGCCGCCATTAAGTCGACTATGAATAGCCGTGTACACCCAAGTACAACGAGACCAGCTCAACGGATGACCGGTGGCTGAAACGGAGTCATCAACAGGACAGTGATCCCAAACATGGGTCAAAGTCCAGAGCTGACCCTGATTCAAACGTTACGAAGAGAGGATAAGAGACGTGCGCAGAAACAAACGTCAAACATTAGTACCCTTAAGGAATATTACGATCAAAAATCATCCAATTATCTCAAGTTATTGCTGCTAAAGGTTATTTTACTACCAATTCTAACTAATTAATTATGGCAAACAGTCTTTTTTTTTCCATGACTACTTTGACAATCAAGGAACCTATGAAGAAAAAGCCACTTCACACTAATTTCAGCTACAGTTTTCCACTAGAAAAACACTCAAAGTGAAAGTTAGAAAACACAGAATCCCTGTAAGGTCCTGCGCCCTGGTCAGTCACATCCCCTCCGCCATCTGCTGACCATACAGCGCTCCAACTAGCTTGCTTTTACAGCGGTGAGTACCGTCTATGACCCTCAGGGGTAAATAATGGCAGATATGCTATGTGGGCTGCAGGCATGTGGGAACAGTTTAAAGATTTTGAGTCTTCCAGAAACAGTTCTGTATTATGGCTTCGGTTTGTTTTGTTTTTTTTTGCTGTTTTGCAGCACTTTGTTGCTCTCTCAGTGGGCCTCCTACTAGAAAACTGGAAGGATGAATGCTCAGCACTAGTTTGTACAGATTCGGAAAGGCGAGTTTGAAAACCCCAGGGTGTGTGCCTTATACGGTCCATCGGTTATGCGTGCGTGTTTCTAGCCCCTTTAGGTATAAATCCAACACTTTATAGTCTTTTTTTCCCGCTGCTGCTGCTGCTTGTCCTTCTTCACACGATCTCTCTCCGTCGTTCCGTCATCTCTCTTCACACACCATCCGCCACCCTTTTTCCCCCCCAACATTTCTCTCATCCCAGATCCGGCTCGGTCCTCCGTTTGCCTAACGCTGCACCTCATCTTTCTCCCCTGCCAGCTCTCTTCTCACCTTCCCGCTAGGTGTTACCTCCCCTCTTCTCACCTCGTCTCCTCCTCTCCGTCTGAATTCGAGTCAGTAAAAATTTGGCAGTTGCAAGCAGAAAGCTTTACAGACTCCCATACTTCTCGACCTTATAGATTTTCTTTGCTGGTAAAAATGACTCTCTCAGGGAAGTGGAACGTCGGACCAAATGAGCTGGTTTTGGACGGTCTGCGTGCCCGTAAAGCTGTCTCCATGGCATGGGACGTTAACTCCAAGGATGGACGCTTTATGAGTGACTGTAGCGGTGAAAGTCAAATGTTTTAACAGATGAGCATGATTTAAAACTTTTTGGTCTCGGTGTTGGTTTGGGCCCGTTTCCACAGAGGATGAATTCTCAGCATGTCTTCACCCCGTGTCGCTGTGCATCCCACACTCTTCGGGACCACAGCGGTTTAAGACTATCATTAGGTCTGTCCAACCGCTGGGGTTTCTTCTCAATATTTTTAGAAGGCGCCAGAATATTAGGTGTTACGGGGTCGCATCTTAGCTGAGAAACGGTGCAAGTTAAAGGAATATTTGCAGATTATGCAATCATCTCCGCGCGGATAACTTATCTGAAGAGCCGTAATAGCTTTAAAGCACATAATTCATATCAAGGAGTTCTGGTAGATATAATATAACGCAAGACTTTTACCCACTGCTTCCACAACCCTTCACTAAGCTTTAGCCTAAGAACAACCACACTCTTAACTCTTCAAACAGCAACTTTAAAGAAACTTAATCCATGTCAACTTCCAAAAATTAAGTTTGCAGCCAAGCAAGGCTGTTAGACCCCACCATGGACCTTTTGAGCGTGCGTGTCTCTGCGCGTTGAGAAACGACCCGTCTGACCCAATTCAGAGGGACAGAGTGCCGTTTCTTTCTGACCTGCAGGCATGGATTGCTCCCATATTTGCTGCGGCTGCAGAAAGGACGGACCCTGGGCTCCGCAGCAGCTCGTCTGCAAACCAGGGCACTTCGAATCTTCTGAAGAGAAACCGGTTATGTCAGGTCAAAGGAGATGAGTGGGTTAGAAGAGCAACAAGGTGTGAAGAAGAGACCGAGCTTGGCGCAGAGGTGTGAAAACATTTAGATCGTTAAGTGAGCAGAGAGCTAGCCACAACAGAGTTAACAAGGTCCTATAAATGCACGTTAAATCATCTATATTTTAAAATGCCTTAACCTCTGGGAAGCCTTGGAAATCTAGATCCCAAATTACTGTTATTTTAAATTTTTAGACATTGCTAAGTGATCCTGATTAAGGTAAAAACACACTAAATCTGATGCAAGCCTTCAATAGATTAAAAAAAACATCTTGGTAAATAAAAGAAGCGTACATGGTTGAAAGCTCATTTTTAGTCATAGATATTTTATTTCCACCGCCATTATCAATACAAAAGCAGCTACTTTATGACAGCTTTAAACAAGAACATGGCAGATCACCAGCAGGTGGATTTTTCAGCGCATGCAACAATGTTGCTACGTCAAAAAATTGTAATCAATTTGGAGAATTTTACTTTGATTAATATGTTTTCCACAAGGGTTTTTTCATAAACAAGGGCCTTCTAATGCTGCTTTAGAGCTTTGTTATTAAGGCAGTTCTGTCTGTTCCCCTGATGTAGCCTACAGGACAGTAATCCAGACAGCTGCAGAGGATGACCTGACTCCATCTAGGCAATGCTTCAGCTTCTTCCTCCTAGACGAAGGTTTGTGGTCCTTAAATGCAAAATGTCACTGTCATTTGTGTGAGTTTGCTGTAGCTAATTATGAACATACTTTATGTACAGCTTTTATTTTTATTTATAGCAATGCTTTTAGCTTTTTAGCCAATTTCAACCTATAGAAAGTGAATGTATCCTTTTTTTATACTCCTCGTACTGCATTATATTTCATTTTCTCTACAATTTTGTCAAATAAATGTTAATGTCTGGTAGAATGTTCACTTGCACCTTTAACTGGAAAACAAATCTACTTTACAACGTCAATAAAGTGAAGAGCCTGAACATTCATGTTACGGTGACTGGTTTGTAATTAGAAATGCACCAATCAGGCGTTTCCTGACCAATACTGGTGACTGGTTTTATTTTCAAAGTTCATAAAGCATGTAAAGTCGCAATCATGCCATTTTTGATGCGTTTGCATCCATGAAAAAATGGGGTATTTTTGGTTTTTATTGCACTTAACGAATGAAGAACTCACAGGTTGGAATCAATAGAAATAGACATTGTTGATCGGTGGCTATTGGAGCATTAATTGTTTCAGGCCCAGAGCAGATGACCCTTTGACCTTTACTTTCTTATTTAGCACATAGTCAAAAATAAATAGTTACTTCTGAATATTGTGGCTTTCTACAGTATTATAAGCTTCAGTATGTAGATAAGTTCTAGGGTTAAAAAGACATACTTTAAATTGCACTGCTGACATTTTGCTTCATCTTTAATGGAGCACTTTCAAACACTCATGTGGTATTCTATTTTATCTAAGGAACTGGCTGCCTGTCCAAAACCTCTCTCTTAGTATTTTAAGCATCCTAAAAATGCTTGTGTTGTCAAAAATGTCATCCAACATGTTTTAAAAAGGTGGAAAATCACAAGGATCTCCAGTCTGGAGGGCAAGAACTTCCTGTAAAGTTTCTTGTGGAGCAGAAACAGGCCAGCAGGCCGAGGGAACTTGGATGTAGCCTTAATTTTTCAACACAGCCAACGTTTGACCGATTTTTCAAAGACGGCAGCGGCTCTGTTGTCGGGCCCTGGAGACCGGATGCTGTGTAGCGCCAGCATGGTGGTGCTGCGTACAGTAGGTGACCTGGAATCCAAGACGGGTATTTAAACCCGTCCCTGTCCTCCTGCATGGGACGTGAACTCATCACATTTCCATGAGTTCTGGTGGAACTGGAGCAGCTGAAGCTGCACGCAGCGCTGCAGCCCAGCAGGACAGCCACTAAATCACCAAACTATCACACTATATTTCTTGTGTTGTCGCTATAGGGAAGATGTGGTCGGAGAGCTATTTTTAAGAAATGGAGCATAAAGGCAGAAATTAACAGAACAGGAAAGAAATTATTGGAATTACAATTTTTTAGAAACAGAGAAGAAGAGGGCAAAGAAAAAGCAAATCAAACGAAACTTTAATGAGTCCAGTTTTTTATTTAATCAGTACGGGTCTCTCCTTTTGTTTAAATAATGTGATTCCGGTTATACAAACTTTCAGGTCAAATAAAAAATTATTAGAGGGACTAAATATCAAAATAAGGAATTATTTGTAATCATAAAATCTAACCTTCAATTTAATTTCAATAAGAACGTGATTTATATCAATCTTTCACACAGGATCAGTCAATAAATGTAACGGGAAACAATAAAAACAGATCCCAAAAACTCTACAAACATACGCCCAAAATACATCAAGCAGACAAAAAAAAGTTATGATATTTAAAGACACATTAAAAAGGGGTTAAAGGGAGAATTGACATTGAGGAAATGCTTTGATCTATAAAGAAACAGGTGGGCTGCACAGTTGGTAGCACTGCAGCCTTGCAGCAAGAAGGTCCTGGGTTGAAATCCCAGCCTGGGAGCCTGGGTTCTTCCTGCATGCGTGGCTTCCCTCCGGCTTCATACCACACTCAGAAACACGACTGGTAGGTTAATTGGTTAATCGTTCTCCTTAGGTACAGGATTGTGTGCATGATTTTCTGTCCTATGCGTCTCTGTGGTGGACTGGCGACCTGTCCAGGGTCTGCCACGCTTCCCACACAATGACAGCGGGAGATAAGCACTAAAGTGCCAAACAAAGCCAATATTAAAAAATATTGGCTGATAAATGTTATCCAAATCATTTAAAGGAATCCTACATTTAGAAAAACGTGTTTCAAAAACACTGCAGCAACATCAGCGCCATCAATCAAGATGGTCTTAAAAAGTTATCAGAATTAAAGTTTCACACTTCTCAGGGTAGAAAAGTCTACCAGAGATCCCGGTCAAACATCACCGTCCACCAGGATACGTCTTCATTACCCATTGATCCAACAGCTTCTGTAGCCTAAAACACGCTTCAGTGTCTTGTTCAGTTGGTCATTTTTCAGACAGATTCTGGCCTCCAAACTGATTCACTCAGGAAACGCTGGTTCGAAGTGGAAATGAAAGTAGCCCGTCAATTGAATAAGATTTGTCTTAAAAAATGTTACTCCCAGTAATGTTAGATAGTAAAAGCCCCATAAAAACGGAATAAAAACAAACCCAAACCCGAGCCTTTGAGATGGCTGGTCGAACAGCCGCTACTAGAAGCTGATCGGGTGACAGCCGTAACTCAAACAGGCGCATAGCGTTGCCTGCCCGTTGCATCAGTCAGCATCTCTGTCTCTCCATATAGCCAAGGTCGCGTTACGGATTCAGTAACGCATGCCTCGCGTATCGCCGAGCAGCCCGAGTGTCACTCTGTCACCGTTGTCAACCTTCTTTTATTGCAGGAGCTCCAAATACCGACTTCCAGCCGATTAGCAGCGGGTCAGACAGATCCCACCAAGCTCTGATGGACCAATCATGTTAACTGTGAGGGGGAGTCACTCTTGTATTTAGTTATATTAGCTCATATCTTCCTATAAATATGATTCCTCGTGGTTCATCCAGAGCCAACGGGGGGTCACAGAGTCCTGGAATACCACACGCCCAACCGGGGCGGGGAGCAGGCTAGGGATGCCGGTCAATGAAGGTTACGATCCTGAGATGCCTTCTGCAGGAGTATGTGTGTGTAAGAGTGTGTGTGTGTGTGTGTGTGTGTGTGTGTGTGGGGGGGGGGGGGGGGGGTTACAGTAGGGTCTTGAGATTCTTTAAATACTCTCCTTGAAGAATTACTCCCCTCTCGGTTTACACGCCAGAGCCGGCGTGTTGTGTCAGTTTATTGCTGCTTGGGTTTTACTCCGACATACCAGCACAGCTCTGATGACGAAAGCAGAATTATTGCAGGGCTTCTTGCTTTAAAAAAAAAGAAAAAGAAAAAAAAAAGTCTTTCCACATCCAGCCTGATCTCCAAAAGAGATGTTTCGCCTCTTTCACCTTTCGCCCACATATCTGCCGGTATTTTTAGCGTCCCCAGGGCAGCACAGAGATGTCACGGGCAGCAATGGCTGTCAGTCAGCTGCAGCCGGGCAGCTGCTGTCCTGTCATGTCGGCTCCTCCGACCTCGGCTCCATGGGAGAAATGCAGAAATGCACAGCGGAGCGGAAAAGTTTTCTAGCAATAAGGGAAAACAAATCTAGACGGGGCTTTGCTCCGAGGACACCGCAGTTAAATATGTGAAATATCAAATCCAAATTTTAAACCTGAACAAGAACATACACAATATGGAGATGCACAGAAATCTGGTGGTTGATGAGCAATTCATCAGTACTACAGTAATTTACTACACGATGTGTAGAAGTCTAACTGTAGCTCCTCTTGTCATTACATTTTTGAAAAAAGAACCTCTAGATGTTACCAAACATGTTCAAGCATCAGAGACACCGCTTATGGTAAATCTGTTTTATTCAGCTGTGTGAGCACTTCCCGGGGACAGATGTTGAGAAAAACATTTTAACTCGAGGGAAACGTCTTTCATTAAACTGTGCTGACCTTTCGCGTAACGCGCCGTGGTCGTTTGGCTAATGTGTTTATGAGCTTCTGCAAACACAGACGCAGATTTATTAGCTTCTGTTGGACCCCGCGCGAATACTTGAGCAGATATCCACAGACGAGATCATCAGTTGGGTTATTTCGTCCTCCTAACAGCTGAGAAAACACTCGGCGACTTAACGGCTCAGGAGGAGGACAGCGAGGGAATGAAACCTTCATAGCCGTCAGCCCTTTCACACAGAAAACACCCCGACTCTTCACTCCCTCGCACACTAAGCTGACCACACACGGGCAGGTGGAAACATGCTGAAACCAGACCCTGCTGATATCACACATCCTTTAATACCGTAATTTCAAACACAACAAGCAATGGCAGTGTTCGCCGTCTGGGACGGCTTCTGCGGGTACGCGTACTCTCCCTTTGAACCGGGGCAAAAACAAAAAGTAAAACAAGCTTTTTATTTGCTTGACCCGGGCTGCTGCCAACCCTGCCGAGCGAAACCAGAGCTCCCGTTTCGCCGCTAATCTGCAGTCTGAAAGAGCCGGCGGAGCACACGCCCGATGCCCTCTCAGCGAGTTTGAGCGGGAGAGCTGGGTCTGAATGCTAAAAGCTTGTGTCAGCACAGATCTCCATCTCGCCTGAGAAGACGCTAACACGGCTCAGGTTGCCGCGGCCGCCTCAGAGCAGAGTTTCACTGACTCGCTGCCTGGAAGCACCAGCACGCCACGCATTAAAAACGATGACAGCTAATGTCCGTGCATGCTTGTCGTGTAAAGCTACACATCGCGTGGAAGGGCTTAGGAAGAGTATGAGGAAAGCTTGTTTAATTATCAAGCATGACAGATTAATAGGCAAAAAAAGACAGAGTTTTGTGTACAAGGTGACAAAAAGATTTCAACTTTTTTTTTCCAATAATAATCACTAATTGCTACAGACTGAAAAAGTACAATTTATTTACAAAACAATTATTTTCCAGGATTCATTCTTGCCTTATTAAATCTTATGAAGGATAATCAGCTATTTTGACTGTGTCCACTCACTGTCTGACTTAAATTTGTGTAGTAGACAATTATAAGGGTAAAGTGCTCAGATTGTATGCATTAGTGATTTTTTTTTTAAATTCAAGAGTATTTACTAGTTCTGGGTCATACATACTTTAATAGTTGTTTTGATAATGAACATCATTTAAAAAAAGTTCCTCTTTGGTTCCAGTCCCTTCAAGAAACCCTTTCCTTTTAAATCAAGATTAAAAACACATTTGTTTAGGATTGCCTTT
This sequence comes from Fundulus heteroclitus, assembly GCF_011125445.2. Taxonomy (NCBI): domain Eukaryota; kingdom Metazoa; phylum Chordata; class Actinopteri; order Cyprinodontiformes; family Fundulidae; genus Fundulus; species Fundulus heteroclitus. The sequence goes on along the minus strand of NC_046373.1, from coordinate 26,277,027 downwards.
GACTGTTCTAGTTAAATTGTTTTACTGAAACATCATTAGTTCAAGTTTGTAGTCCAACAGTTTTTAATATTTGTTTTTAGTTAGCATTTTCCCATGTTTTATTTTGTTTCATTTCTGGTACATTTTATTCCAACTTGCTTTCATTCTGTCTTTATTTTCCTATATTTGAATCATGTAAAGCACTTTGCATTGTCTTTGTACTGAAATATAATATAAATACAAATAAAGTTGCCTTGCCAAACTTTGATCTGACTGTCATGATTGGTAAAACAAAAATAAAAAAATTAATTGTAGCTCGCACCATAGCTGTGAATTTTATGTTTTACAGTACTAAACCTTGCCATTAGTCAGTCCTTTTATCGGTTTATTGTCTTTCACCTAAAAAGAAAACATGAAGTCCAAACGGTTAGCTTTCCCCCTCTTCTCCCAAGCGCAATGCATCTTTAATATGGTGATAAGGTTTGAGTATTCCTACGGTACCAATGTTTACTAGGGCTTTGGCTCCAGGAAGCGTCTCCTGTTACACATCAGCTTCAGCAGAAAGGTCTCACCAAGACCAATTCAGTGATGTTCATGGTGGTTAACCTCAGCAATTGTTAAAACTGGCCCAGAATATGGAGACCGCAGGTAACTGGTCCAACTATCGCCTGGAGTTCAACAGCCCCAACAAAGCAAAAGGAAGCCAACTTGTTTTTCAATGATTAACATTCTAATACAGAAAGGACACAAGGTGTTTAAACAGCGTCTTCTGTTGGAGAGAATAACTTCTCATATCTACGCAAAGAAAAAGATAAAACAAACTCAGTTTAAAGAGGACAAAAAAAATATTCTACAAGGTAATAGTTCAGTCTAGTCTAGTAGATCCACACAGACGACAACAACAAAACAAAATTGGGATTATATCCACTTGAGAAATCCGACAGCTTCACTGTCTGACTTTGAACAGAAACAAGAAAAGCATTCATAGAAGCTGACAAGTGCGCGTTGAGAATCCTGAGTGGTTTGTTCTGTCGTACACTTCCATTAAATCCACTTGGAGTAAATCACGCAAAGCCAAGTATGGCAGCATCTGGAAGGGCTGACAGTAATTAGCAGCAGCAGGAAAACCAGGCCAACATGCCCTCGCTCAACGACAGTTACTAGAGAGCAGAAAGAAGATCTTTCAGCGCAGAAAAACAAAAGGCTGAGGTTAAAAGAGGCCAAGATAATAACAGTGTGTCGACTGTCTGTCTCGATGTAGTTCAGATTTATCTCCATGTACTCGAGAAAGAACACGTAACAATAATTACACTTAAAAAAAATTGAATCCACATGTTTTTCTTTTTTCAATTTGAGCGCCGGGATTACACAAGTAGCAGCAGCATCCCTAATCCCAGCAGCACAATCAGAAACAGGATTTAAAAAAAAATACAATTTTGCAGGGAAAGGATTTAAGTCTTCAACTCAAATTCCACTTCCCTAAAATAAATGGTAAATGGCTTGTACTTGTATGGAGCCAAGAAACATGCCTCCCTTGGGGACTTTATTGTCAAACTGACAAAGGAGCCAGAACAGAGCAGACGGCAGCAGGTAACATTAGTCTACATCAAGAACCCAGTCAAGTTAATAGTTATATTCAGTGCAATGGGTAAGGAAATAATCTGTCATACATTAAAACCTTTCTGCACAATTCTTGTATTTAGATTGATTTACCATCAATAAGACGTATTTAAGGATTACATGTTTATTATTAAATCACATCTGCGTCTATTTCCTCTGAAAGATGAGGGTCTTGATTCTCTAGGAAAACAGACTCATGTTTGGGGGTCAGCAATGCTAATGATGGTAAAAGCTAATTTAGGATGCTGAATGTCAATCCCAAAATCATTTTATGATTTTTGGCCATTGAATTGATGGATTATTAATTGTTACAGGCCCAGAGCAGCAGACCCTTTAAAAACACATAATAATGTTTGAGAACTGAAACTGAAGCTTCCAACTCAGTTTAGTCACAATAAAAAAAAAAATTTAAAAAAAAGTTTTACAATTTCATTTCCCAGCAACAACTCTCGTGGCACGACGTCATACTCAATAAACAAAATAATTTATATAATTTATAATACTTTTAGTTCCCTTTTTTGGGGTGTAAGTAAAATCTTCTTGAAATTAGTGTATTTCCCTTGATTTAAGCAGCTAAATAAGACTATTTGCCAATAGAATAAGATTTTTGCACTTAAAATAGGAACAATTCATTGGCATCATCTTATTTCAAGTGCAGGATATTTAATTATCTAAAGTTTTAGGGGTAACAATACTAATACCATTGGCAAATAGTCTTATTTAGTTGCCTAAATCAAGGGAAAATATGTTAATTTCAAGAAGAATTTACTTACTTTTAGTTCCCTTTTTGCAGCTTATATGTAAACAACATTTAGAACTAGAATATTGCATCAGATCAAAGAAATATATATGTTTAAATACAGGATAGTGGGCTCAATGAAATGTTTAATATCTGCTTAAATGTTATTTTCAAAAGGTGCTTTTATTCAGAATAATGAGCCTCATAGGTATGCATATCCTAATTTATTGAATATGACTGTACCATGATAACCTCTCCGCAGGAAGGCTGAAAAATAAACATTTTGAATGGTATTAATGATTTTTCTACATGGACTAAAATCAGTACCAGTAGGTGAAAGTTTTACAGAAAACTGGAAATCAGCTCTCATACACATTTTGTGCGTCTGCTGGTTGGTTTACCAGTCCGAACATAAACAGAAATATTTTACTCCTTGCATTAAGTTCATGCATTGATGATTGGTTGCACACTGCAAAAAGGGAACTCAAAGTAAGTAAAATTTTCTTGAAATTTGTGTATTTTTCCTTGATTTGAGCAGATAAATAAGATGATTTTCCAATGGAATAAGATTTTTGCACTTGAAATGATATGATGGAGATGAATTGTTCTTTTTTTAAGTGCAGGATGTCTAATTATCTTATTTTAGGGGTAAAAATACTCATTCCATTGGCAAATGGTCTTATTTAGCCGTTCAAATTGAGGAAAAAATATACTAATTTCAAGAAAATTGCACTTACTTTTATTTCCCTTTTTGCAGTACATAAATGCAGCCTGATAACTTTGCACATTTTAATGAACCGAGTCGCGGCTCTGTGTTTTCAGGAGCACGGATAAAAGCGCGTCGTCTCCACTAACCAAAGCATGTTCAGGCGGATCTCTTTCTCCTCTGATTGGCTGTTATCTGTTAAGCCAGACACACTTTGATCCTCCCAAACCTCCCCAGAGATGGGAGACACACACACACACACATGCACTCGGCACCGCCGTTATTTTCTGCCAGCGTGTAAAACCCCACAAGCACCCGACCTCACCGTAACTGTCGGCGTGTCCTCCAGCCACACGTCCCCGAGTGCTCGGGTTGCCCCGGGGCATTTTCACCTCTTCATGACAGATGGGTGGGGTGGGGGGGAGTGGGAGTGGTTTAATACAGGTGAAATGTTTTATTCTTGTCAAAGCTGAAAGAACAATGGCTGATGGTCGAGGGAAGCCGGTGCGGGTCTTCAGAGAAACGCTGAAGCGCTGAAACAAGCACGCACACGACGCGTTTACTGTAAATCAAACAGAGGATGGTGTGTTGTACCCCAAATAATACCAGATCTGCTTCAGGAGGCAGAGCGGTAATTTGCTCCACTTCCATTGCAGGTGTCTGACTTAGCATTTTAATACGAAATAGCTGAGGAGCGTCCCGTGTGGCAGGTGAGGGGGTGTGTGCGCGCACACGTACGTAATCACTTAGGGGTGATGAAGCGAGGCTGTCTGAAAATGAGAGCGAGAGTTTATCTCCACGGTGTGACAGTGTAGGTGTCAATTATTTAACAGCCGTTCAACCTTTACAAACAGCTTCGAACTCCTGCCAGTCACACCACCACCCCGTCCACCACCCCCACCTTGACAAACATCGCTCATGCACGTGCAAACTCCTCCCTCAGCTCAAATCCAGGCAGAATCTGATGAATCCCCCCATAAGCCAAGTCCAGAAATGAAGCAGATTACCACGAGTAGAGAAACCAGCTCCTTCGCTTAGAGAGTAATGAATGTAGATTTCAAGTCCAGGCCTGCAGAGGGGGCTCATAAGCCCTCTTTATAAAAACGGGAAATTTCTTCGGGCGGGGCCCCTCCGCTAATTAGAGCGAGTGTGCAGAGGAGATGAAAACAACAAGCTCAGACTCACCTGCTGGGTGACCCTCGTTAATAATTCAAACACACCCTGCGACTGAATCACACCATCATACAGCTGGAGCATCCCAGCTTTCCCATGGATGTGAAACTGCTGTTTGGATCCAGTGAACGGTATTCTTTAGTGATTTGGTCTCATTTACCAAAGATGTCCAAAGACCTTAGGTTGCTGCTCCATCGTAGGACAAACGTTTATATTTAATATTTCTGACGACTTACTAGGCTCTAAAGATTTACCAGCTTTAAGCACCTCTGGTAAACTTAGTGTGAGATAAATCTCATGTTCACTTACTGGCAGGCTTGACAATTGCTATGGCACAAATGTACCTTTTCTTTTTACTTACACTATAAGTTGAGCAACGTAGATTAAAGAAAAATTAGATCAGGGTGTTTGAGAAATGGGGATTAGTGATGCTGGACTTCCCGTCTGCCGAGGGTATAACCATAACATAAAGACACAAAGACCCATTTCTGTTGGAAAGGACACAAGGTTCCATTCTGTCTTTATTTTCCTATATCATTTCGATCTCTTTGTATGTCTGGAGCATATGAAGAAATTGACAATAAAGTTGATTGATTGATTGATCGATTGACATAAACGGGAAAGACACGAGAACATGCCATTCATGTACAGCAGATGTTTGTTGGTATAAAATTAAAAAAAATAAAATAAAAAAAGATAATAAATAACAACAAGAAATAGCTCGTCTTCATACCTTCCCAGTCAGAACAGTAGTTCTGAAGTTTAAAACAACAGCAACTGTGAGAAATAAGGAGAAGGATCCAAGTTTATTTCGCAGAGAGAGAGAGAGAGGAGGATACTAAGGGAGGCAAAAACAACCTTTAAGCGCTCGTTATTAGGCTTACTGCATACTCTGCGACAAATTTGTTCTCGCTCCCCCAGCTGCGAGAACAAAAGGACGTCATTTTGTTTTCGCAGCCCCGCTCTGGGAGGTCTCGACAACGTCTGAGCAGAACCTTTTTTCTTTTTTTTGTCACAGGCTTGTGTGATTGGTGAGGATTTGGATGGGCATGATTAATTTGGAAAAGCGTCACACTTCTGTCCAACTAAACACAGTGGTCACCCTGTTCGACTCTGGCGGTTCAAGCGATCGAACGAGCCACTCCCGCTCACCAGCAGAGTTTCCCCCTATCCAAGGGGCTGAGGTATCAACAGCATTAAAAGTTAAAGGATGGAACTTTTAAAAGATTTCTGTGTGAGAGTAAATTCAATTCAATTAAATGTTGTTTATATAGCACCAATTCATGAAACATGTAATCTCAAGGCACTTTCCAAAGTCAGATTCAATCAGATTATACAGATTGGTCAAAAATGTCCTCTCTAAGGAAACCCAGCATGTTGCATCAAGTCTTGACAAGCCCCATTCACTCCTCCTGGAGAAGCCAGGAGAGCCACAGTGAGAGTCATCTGCATTGTTGATGGCTTTGCAGCAATCCCTCATACAGAGCATGCATGAAGCGACAGTGGAGAGGAAAATTCCCCTTTAACATGAAGGAAAACCTCCAGCAGAACCAGAACCACTATTGTATGAACGCTCATCTGCCTCCACCCACTGGGGGTTAGAGAAGACAGAGCAGAGACACAGAAAGCACAGAAGCTCACATTGACCCAGGAATCCTTTCTATGTTATATGGTAATAGCGGGTGATCTGTCTTCCCTGGATGATGTCCGGGGAACAAAAGCTTGATTTATCTCAGGGCTTTTACACATCATTGCTACGGTTGCCAATAAAGTGTGGAAGAGCAGTTTATTCACCAAAAACATCTAGAAAACACGACAAAAGTTTTCTTAGGTAAGCAAGTTCTTTATATCAGTATTACCTTAATGTTTATTATATGCGAGCCCTTTAAGGCAACAGGTCTATAATGCACAGTCCAACTTCGAGCTTGGCTTACTTCATCACAGTGAGGCAGGTTTTCCCCACTCATCTGTTCCCCGGCCGTGCATTAGCACATAAACGTGCCAAAAATAGCCTCACTACGTCTCGCTTACTCACACCTGTTTCAGCTGCTAAATATCTCCGTTCGCTTCTATTAACTGGATGCACAGCACGGGTGTCTGAGCTCATGCTTTTGTTCATGCTTGTGCATCTGTTTCTTTCAGCCCATCGCTTTCATTACGTCAAAGCCGGCTGCTGCTGCTGCTGTTGCCGTGGCGATGCCACATGAGAACGAAAGGCCGCACGCCGCCCCTCCTGCTGCAGCCCGCCGCTCCGGGGCTCTTCACACATTAAACGTCGCGAGACCAGCGGCACCCGGGTGGTGCTGCTTTTCAACCACACCTGATATGATTCGACACATATTTTTCTGCTGCGTTTGATTTAATAATTGAAATATCCAAAGTTGATAACAGGGACAGAGAAAATCGTGTTTAAAAAAACACACAATGCATCAAAAAGAGGGGCAGGATTTTAGCTATCACATAAAACAGAATGTCAAAGTGTAATTTCAACAAATATTTCAATGATATATAAAAATATATTTTGAAAGTTAAAAGAGTGTGCATTACCAAGGAAATATTGCCTCTGATTGTAACTTAACCAAATACATTTTAAGTCAGTATCATCATTAAATTCTTTAATGACATTTCTTGATAAAAACGTGATTTTTCTTTTAATCGTGTTTAAAGCTTTTAAAATAAAGGCTGTGACACATTCTGAATACCGGAGGAAAAAACTGAAACAGTTTCCTTTCTGATTAGACCCAAATTGAGATGTCTTGGTTCACCATTTCTGCCACAGTTTGGACCCTTGAGTCAGTCTCTAAACACAGATTCTTTAACAGAGCCATTGTTCTTCTGTGACCAGGAAAAAAAACTGTCCAGATCAGGCCACATGTAGGAAAAAGGATGCTCCTAAATGGCATCCGTCCATTAACATATACATCTGAAACATCCTTTTCGTTTTTGTTTTCAGGCTATAAAAAAAAAAGTCTTACAGCAAAGTAACAACATCGATGAGAAACACCTGCTGCATTGACGTTTAGCTAAATTTCTTTATTTTAGTTGGTTCCGCCACACCAAATAAAAAAAGTGGCTAATCTGGATCCAGTTTATATCTGGATGTCAAAGCAAAGCAATGCTTTATGGAAAAAGGCTATTACAATACAATAACCTTCACCCGAATGCCTCTATCATGCTATTTATCCCCATTTGATTTTTTTCATCAAACTATCCTTAACAACTAATAGCGGCACAGTATGTGTGTTGGAAATTTGTCCTTATACAGTCACTTATTCTTATTAGTTTTTAGATTTTTTACTCTTGATTGTATCCGCAAATGTTTCCACTTTGCGGCTCGCGCACATTAACATCCCTACAGAGGGACACATTTTTTTTATTTTTATTCTATTCTATTTCATGACATTTCCTTCAGAGCTGCCAAAAAGAAAGGGTTGTTAAAATAAGATCTGACAAGTTTGAACATCTAAAAGTGCCTTTTCTCATTTAATAAACTCCACGGTCTGCAGGTAGCGGCGTAACAACAGTGTCATTCAAAATGAGTCATTAGGATTAGAAGCAGCAGCGTGTCGAGGCCCATATTTCTGAACATTTGACCTCTGTGGCGCAGAACTCTCACAGCAGAGGATATATGAGACGGTTGTAACTTGGCTGACGGGATGAGGAATTTGGAGCTGGAACAGAAGAACAGTCGCTTTGGTTTTACATGAACGCCAGCCTCCTGACTGCAGCTCAGTTCAAGCCTCTGACATCATCTATCCATGTAATCTAATATTTCTCCTGAGCTCTGGTTATTTACCGTTGACACCAGGACAACTTACAGTTCCCCCCCCCCCCCCCCCCCCAAGCATCTTTTGGGTTATTATGTTGCCTTTAGGTGCTGGCATCTGTTTACCGTCAAAATGAATCACTTAAACTGCATACTGGCAAATAAATGCCTATTTTAATTTGATTAAGATTTAGCTCTGCAGTGCTGAACGCAGCTTTAGGTACATCAACAATTTGTACAAACTCTCTTCCTCTCACATCTTGGAATTGATTAATATTAAATTAATGAATATGTTTTTTTCCCCTCTAACTTGCCTGTAGGATAATAGGGTTCTGCATAAATCCTGCGTGCATCAAGTTGATAATTATTACAATTAACATTAAGTAAAATCAATATTTAATTCCCTATCTAGGTATCAATTTTTTATGCAATATGTACTTAAGATTTAAACCACTTACTCTATGATTGTTTCAAGCAGTGTTACTATAGACAACAATGATGAGCAAAAAATACATAACAGGAAAATAAAGTGTGTTTTTAAATATCCAACTCATGTAAAAATACATTTAAATCAGTTTAATGCATTTTACATTTTGCTTTTGGTGAAAATAGATCCATCATCTGCGTTTTGCAGTTTCTTTTTCTTGTGCTGAAGTGTTTTATACATTTCCAAGGGAATGAATTACTTCTTATTATTCCTTAGAGGACATGACCACAGCAACATTTTAAAGGCATTAACAGCTCTACTTATGAAAGATGAGTTGCATGAAAGTTCACCCAGATGCCTGCATTCATTTTTCAGACTTTTGGCAAGTTTCTTAAACTCTGTGAATGATCTATTAATTCATTCACTCATTTCATACAATGGTTCTAGGATTTTCTAAAAAATATATAATTAAGTCTACTACAAAAATAGTATTCCCTATGTTTTCTCTAATCACAAGGGTAAAATCATTAAAATATTTGTTTTACAGCAGAAGAATTAGTTATTTTCAGAGCTGAACAACAGCTAAAGCTTAAGTGTTAAAGGAAAACCCAACAAACTTGCAGCTCCAACTTCCAACTGACCTAAAGACACTTAGATACCAGATATAGAAACAGCTGCACTACAAGTCATACAACTGAAACGTATTCCACTTTTCTGTTTTAACTGATGACAACTTAACTTTTCAGTTCTGATTCATGCAGAAAGAGAGAGCTGTAAACATTTATAAAAAACAAAGATAAGAACTGACAGTGGTCAGCACTGTAGCCTTCCAGGAGTAAGGCTACAGGTTTGAACCGCGGTCTGAGCTCTTTCTGCATGAGTTTGCACGTCCAGAAACATGACCGTTCGATCAGTTGGTTACTCTAAATGGCCCTTCGATATGAGTATATGTGTGTGGTTGTTTGTCCGGTTTGTCTTTGCATTGCCCTGTGACGGACCGGTGACCTGTCCAGGGTGTCCCTCGCTTCTCGCCGCTGGAGACGCTATAGACAATTGATCGATCAGATGGATGGGAGGTTTTATTAGGCAGAGTTGTTAGAAGCCTTTACAGAAACATGATTTCCAACGGCTAACAGGCAGCTCAGTGTTACAACAAACACTGCATTTATTTTATTTATTTTTTTATTTCGGGGAGTCCAAGCTTTCAGCATAAAAAACATTATATAAAAGGTAACATTATACCTTGTAATGTCAATTATATAAGATCGATCTTAACATTTCAAGCTAAATAGCAGCAGGTAGGCAAAATAATTAAAAAGATTAATTCTAAAATAAGGGGAGAGGAAGTTCGTTGGTGTCTGTCCAGTAATGGCTAATTTAGCCTATACGGTTTGGAGCCTTCTTTGATTTGGCTTTTTTCCCCCAATCATGCAGGTTCTCGTGCCTCAGAAATGTGTTGCTCTGACTTTGCACTGAGTAACTTTCACCAACACATGCAAGAGCACTCCTCACCGACCGAGGAAACGTTCCTCTGAATGTGAAATCTGCTAAGCAAATATTTTTCCTCCGCAGAGTTTGAACACTGAATCGCCATCTGTCCTTGAGGAGAAGCTCCAACTGTGTTTGTGGACACTGCAGATATGACATCACTCACCTGAAACTGCGATATGGGTAAACACCAAGATGCCAGTTGAGGCCATCTGTGAGCTGCTACGGACCCCACCAGACTACACACCCACCCACCCACAAACAAAGACACCGACTGCAGTGGTACCTGCAGGGATTCATATTTACAGGCCTATAAAAAAACACAATGCAGCAGCTGAAACCAGAAAGGACACAGTAGCTACACAAAAACAAGCCAGAAAACTGCACAAGTTTTAAAGTTGTTGCTAAAGCTTAATTAAAGCAAGCGTCTTGAACTTTAGGGTGCATGATGAATTGTATGATTCACCTGAAACGTTTTGAAGATTTAAAATATTATTTCATGAAGTTATTTGTGAATAGTTTCAATAAGATGTGTGCTCGCCAGGCTAATAATGTTTTAAAAGTAAATACAATAAATTTCAATCACTTAAAGCTATGGTTGGTCTTCCTGTTCTGAAACCCTTTTTGGAATATAGGGTAAAATCGTTCTTCCATCCTGAAAGTAGTCAATAATATTCAGAAAAAGGAGGTTAAAAAAATATCTCTGTTGGAGCTGCACGCCTGTAAAAACTCTAACCAATCACTGCTCTTCACACTGAAGGGCTGTGATTGGTTAGAGTTTTATTTCTGAGCGTCACATGAAATGACCCGCGTTCATGTTTATGAGAAGAAGAGGAAGACCTCGGTAGAAAGAAATAAGACCAGATTGGATTTGGGGGATTTTTTCATACGTTCTCCCTGAGGAGTGGAAGAGCGAGGTGCGTAGTTATTCAAACTTGGGTAAGCTTCCGGAAAAATCGGCAACCCTAGCTTTAAAAACGGGAAAAATGTGACTATAGTATAGGGACAGAATCGTATAGTAGCGCAGTGCTCCCCGCCTGCTGCTGCACACTGATGGTCAGCTGGATGATTGAAGCATAAAAAGCACAGATGGTCATGATGTAAAAACCAGAACGCCACCAACTATCACTCTTAGAACCCACTGCTCTTTTCTGAAACTACAGTTCGCAAGCATTAGATTAGAAAACATTGGGCAGTCTTGTTGTGTAAAAGCAGTGACACCATCTCATACCATGTTGAGTACTTTCATAGACCAAAACATCTGTTTGCTGCTTCTTTAAGTATTGCATGGAAATTATTGTAGAAGCTTTTCTCAGCTTTTACATAAAATCTGAGAAAGAATTCGGGAAACCTTATTTTCCTTCACAGCAGCTGATGGTACGCAGTAAAAATGTTGAATTTAATCCAAGTAAATCTTTGGATAACAGCATTTGCCGACAAGTATGTTGAGACTCCGCAGGGATCATTAGTGAGGTACCGTACTGCTGGACTTCACCGATGAGCCTGCAGCTGAATGAGAGGAAATCCCTGCAGCTTGTCCCAACATCTGGTACAAAGAGTGAAGCCAGAAGAGTGCAGGCTGTAACAGCAGCTGATTTGAAATGAGATCAGAGAAGTTAGCAGATGGCTGATTTACTCTTATGATGCTTTGGTTGGAAATGAGATAACACTTTATGATTTTCCTTCAATGGGAGCCAAAATGCGCAACAAAAGTGAAACCCACAGCAGCGTTCAGCTAGCTTTACATATCGTAGCTTCACCGATGCAGCGTCGCCAAAATCAGCAGCACATGCTGCGAATTTTTCAGCCAAACACAATACTGCCGATAACTGCCCTTCTGGGTCTGGCTCATGATCCAGATTAGTTTTTACAGCTGAAGAAGACTGTTGGAACTTTTAAACGCAAGTGAAGTATCTGTCTCAGTCCACTGCTGGTCTCCAAGAAGACAAAATTAACATGAGGTATGAAAGTTGATTATATGCTAAATTAATTAAACTATTACCCTGCAAGAGCCCAAAGTCAGTACACCAGAAAACGTGTTCTGAAATCATTGGATATGTAAAGACTTCTGTGATAACAAATAATATACTTACCCATCAGGTAAGTGTCTGCAAACTTTGGACTTTGATATCTCAAAAGCAGTATACTCCTAGCTGCCTATTAGCAAGGGAAAAAAGGTAAATATTGACACAGTGTTTGGATTAAATGTACTCCAAAAGACTCGAGCATTTTGTAGTCTCATCCATGAAAAAAAAGCAACACATTCAGTAAAACCTCGCTCCATTATTGATCTGTGATCCGTGCTAGTTTGCAACCTCCACTTCCTGTTTCTTACAGTGTAACATCAATGTATGACGACATTGTGCTTTACGTCACCTGGTTCATTCGCAACAAAACAGTAGATGGCCTGATTTGCATTTTCTTTTTTGCAACATTTTAAAAGTTTGCTCAAAATTTTAAACACAGCTCTTGATATATACAGTTGTGTCATCGGCATATTGCATCAACAATGATCTCAAACTGCTTGATTAGGAAGAGAAAACCCTCTTTTCTCCTTCAAACTCTAAATAGTAGAAATCATGCATAATATCGCATTAAAAATATAGCATAATCATAAAATCTGGATCGCATTCTATTTTGTTTACATGAAAATTACAAATTAGAATTTGATGCTTTAGTTCTCAGCAAACACTAACATCATATTTCTTATTCTTAAGAACTTGCAGAGAAAATAAGTACTTAAATTCTTGGTACCAGCCCTCAGCATAAAGTTTATTCATCTAATCTAATGGATGGAAACACTACAAGTCTACAGTTTTACTAGATCTGCTGCATAAACCAATGAATAAAAAAAGGACATTTTCTTTCAGATGGAAATTCAGCTGACAAAGATCAAGCACAATATAAAAAATTCAAACTGCTTTCATTGTGATTGGTAAAGGGCAGTTAGGTGGGACCCCCTCACTGAGCTACAATGTTGCCTTTTAAGTAAAAAAGATATTCATGAATTTATAATTACAAAGAAAAGGGAGGACTAAGTGAAACATATTTCAACAAGGAAGAAACACTATAACCTCATCCATTTCTTAGGGGGAGAAGGGATGTCCATCTACAGAAATGTCCCAAATAATGCTGATATGAAGGACATGAATTAAATAAACACACCTGTTAGCAGAACCAGCTACTCTGGCGAGGAGATCATGAAAACACTGCTTCTCTTTCTGTTGCTCAGATGCAATTCTGCCCTGATTTCCATGTTGTTGCCATGAACACCAGCAGCAGGATGGACATGACAGCCAACAGCCTCTCACCCCTCCTCCTCCTCCGGCATAAATCCCTCCATTCCTATCACCATACCTCTGTCTTCCCTCTCTGTTTGCTCTCATCCATACGGCCTACCATGCACTGTTCTGTTTAAGTGCATTGTAGTATCACCCATTCCATCTCTAAAAAAAAATCCAACATCCTTGTTTTTTGTGAGAAGTACTATCTGTCTGATCTCACATTTGAACCCTCCTTCACAATCGGACAGTAAATCTCTCCATGCCTCGGGGAATGTAATGTTTAAGGATGACATTGAACGTATGGGGAACAACCTCTTCAATTCAATAATTCAACACCTCTGGCAGAGCTGGATAACTGTCGACGAGTGAACAAGATAAAAGCTTATCAGAGATCTGTCTGATCCACTGTACTGTTTATAAAGCTCTGACTCAATGGTCTTTATATTGGTTTCTTTTTCATTCATCAAATGTTTTTTTAATATAAAGATTTTACACATTCCCTTAAAGAATCTCAAAGTGGGATATATTTACTATGACTATGAAGGAGATAAAGCGGCAACACTGATGATTAGGGAAAAGGTATCAATCATTTGGTCTTTGTGGCATTTCTTTTTTACGCCGTCTCACCTCATTAATGGGTGGGACCAATACGTAAGGAACCGCCAAGAGTGAGGGAAGAGAAAAGCCAAATTAGCATTTTGAAGAGCAACCACAGGCAAATTTGGCTCTCCCTCTCAGTGGGAATTTGCATTAGCATTCAGCCTGATCTTCTCTGTGACAAGAAACAGACAAAAACATTTTACTTTCTGCAAAGATAAGTACCTTTCCAAGGAAACAGTGTGAATTCTAACGACCAAACGCGTTTCCATGTACAACTGGCTTCAAGGGCATTTTGAGATGACTATTAATATCATAGCTATGTTTACCATGATTTAAAAAAAAAAGTTGCAAAACACTTGAATATTCTGACAAAATGCCCCTACATTTCAAAATGCTTTTAATAAGATGCCAGGGACAAGGTTGGAGAGACTAGATTTTTCTTTAGGTGTATGGAGCGTACAGTAGCACAGTCCTGCCCCTCAACAAGCCACTGGTCCTCTTTACCAGAAAAATGACAACTAGACATTTCCCTTGCTAACAAAAAAGGAACATTTTTGGATTTTGAGAATATTTCTGGTCACAGAGATTCATGTTGTGGAACGCAGAAGGCGCATTACCAATGGTTGATATTAAGGTAACCCAGTTTTAAACTGCAGCGACAGTGGCACAGGAATTGGGGAGTTGGTCCTTTAACAGGTGGGTTGCTGCTCAGACCATCTCAGACATTGTGTCCTTAAGCGAGACACTTCATCCACTCTGTCTGCTGGTGGTGGTCAGAGGGCCCGGCGGCGCCAATTGTATGGCATCTCGCTTCTGTCAATCTGCCCCAGTGCAGCTGAGGCTACAATGTAGCTCGCTACCATCAGCCTGTCAATGTGTGAGTGAATTGATGAATGGCTGAATGTGTTGTAAAGCACTTTGGGGCCCTCAGGACTGGATAAAGCGCTATACAAGTACAGGCCATTTTATCATTAAAACTATAGCAGACAAACCAGGGATGGCATCTACCTGACAGCTGGCTCTCTCAGCCAGACTGATACCAGATTCTTGGAACTACTCTCAGACTCACTTTACAAAAGCAGAAATACTAAAAGGCAGTTGAGGTTGGGGATTATCGCACAACAATAGACTATGTGAATGTCAATCCGTGTTAGTTCACTTGTCTGCTGCTGGACTTTGTAAGTCTGGTAAGTCATGTCCTGTTTCACTGTTTCATCTTATATCTGCTTTTTTTCATCCAGTGTAAATAAATGACTGCACCATTCTCTCCTGCCTTGCTGTTGTAGTCCGACTCTTCGGATTGCATCAACTTTGAGTGACATTTGTGCCTGATGTTGACAAGAGCTCCTGGTTCTTAAACGATTGATCGACAGGTATGATACATATTCAGATTTGACGAAGAACACCAAAAAGGGCTGATTGACCACAGAGTCCTGCTTGTACTCCGAGGAAAATCTTTAAGTAACCAATTAGATACCGGCATGAAGTCACATGGAAAACAAGCGTTTTCTCTCTGGCGCCCCTCGGTGTTGAAACATTAAAATTAGTAGGTCTACACCAAAATAAATGAATAAAATAAACCTAAAATGAAATGGGGACGCTAGAAAAATCTAAAGTTAGACACATTTCATGTGAGAACACATGTGATAAAGCCTTTTTACTTAGTAATTTTTGTTAATATATTTACACTATTTCCCTGCAATTTAATGGGGTTGGCACCATGGTGACCCTATTGACAAGCCGGCAGAGCCAAAGGTATCAAATTCAATATTAACTTAGCAACTACTGTATTCCATTTCACTTCAAATCAGCTAGTTTATGAAGCACCAATTAACAACAAATGTCATTCATTACAAAGCAATTTACAAAAGCTTATATGCAGAAATATAGTCTTTTCAGTCCAATTATGTAGACCTATTCAAAGTCACCAATTCAATCCTAGTTAAAATACAAGACAGTCAAGTTTGGCACAACTGCATTGAGTCACTGACTACATAGCAATGGGGCATGGGGCAACAACCGATAGGAAAACTTGCTATTAACAGGAAAACCTGGAGCTGAACTAGATCTCGCCATGTCTGTTGATATTTATTAATCCCCTGGGATTAAAACAGCGAAGTGGCTAGTGGCTATTGGTATTTCCCAGCGAAACAATGAAGAAATGTCCAACATCTAGCAAAAAAAAAAAAAAAAGAACAAAAAATATTATTCTAAGATGGAAAAGGCTGGAATGTCGCTGGAAATACAGTATGACTGTTGGTGTTTACTGAAGAGGATGTTAAACCTGCCGAGGCTCAGATGTGACCGCAGAGTTGATTGACTTGAGTAAACGTTCTGATATGAGGCTCTTAAAGTTGCTGTAAATTGGTTTATTTAATTAATAATGGTTGGTCTTCGATCATGCCAAGCTGCCGCTTTATTGAGAGGCACAGCGGAGGGTCGGGCTTGGTCCAGCATGGTTTACAATTGATTTATAAATTAAGCAAACCGGCATTATGATAGTTCTGCAATACTGCTGCTAGATCTCGCCACGTCTGATGATATTTGTTAATCCCGCCCGAAAATTATCTTTTGGCTCAAAAAAGGACCATCAAAACACTGTCAAGATGGAGGCTTGGTGTAAATAACCTTATTTTGTCATGATCAAATGGTTTTTTTGGTCTTTTTATTTTTTTTTTTAATAAGCATATTACGTGGCTATGTACCTTTAAGCTCTTTTAGAGGCTAGGAGAGATACACAGCTAAACAAACTTAGTCAATAGTAAATTCTCTGGGATGAATAAAAGAAATAGCACTATGAAGAAGAACTCGTCCAGTGGAACTACTCAACTTTTTTTTTTTTTGTCTACCTGGAATATTGAGATCCATCATAGCAATAACCACTACACTTTCTGTGATTTTTACTGTTGAATATTGCAATTTCAATGTTGATCACAATTTATCCAAATCTTTTCTAATACCATTTGCTTTTCATCACCAAAATGTTCCCAATGCCCTCAATGAGCTTTGTGATCTTGCTGACCAAGACCAGTGTTTTGCATTTCAAACAGACAACATACAGAACTTCAGATATGACGAGCTCTTCCATGTTCAATTATTATAACAGGAAACACTAACATCTCAAAACTCACCATACATCAATCATGGAAATACTTTTTTTTATAGAAAAAATATCTTGAATACACAAAAATTATCACTTTATTTTTTTCTTTTTTTTGCTAAGTCGTCACTCTGTATGCATCAAGGTATGTATTTAAAAAGGTATTTGTGTGAGCCATCCCATCCCTACTATAAAGATATTCTAAATTATCGTATTTTTGGTCACGAATGTTTAGACTGGTGGGTTGCTGCTGGAGAAATGCTGGAAGAAGTTTCATTGCAGCTGACGTGTGTCTCCAAAAAAAAAATCTCCAATTGCCCCAACAGTTGCTGAAAGAGGCCAATAATTTGACATACTGCTCCAGGTGAAACAACTACTGAGCAACACACACACACACACACACACACACAAACACACACAAGACAATTACAGAGCAGCTGTGACCCAGAGCCGCAGGATCATCGCGACAGAGACTGATTGTTTCCTGGGCTGCTGTTGTCACTGTGACAGCGAGTTGCCTCGACAGGAAGTTGACCTACATCGAGCGCTGCGAACAACACACGCCGCACACAGACACACACACACACACACACAGTCAACCTTGAAACAGAAGCTCCCCTGAGGGAAAGCACATAAATCCTGTGATAAATGGGAGTTTCCTGTAAAAAAAAATAAAGGATGAAGCCAACAATCAAGTATGTGCATCAAACCAAGCTGGCGATCACAGCTTTGTGCTTCCTTTAACCAATCCGGGATGTGACCTGTATGGATTTGTTACGGCCTACTGATAGGAGGGAGAGCAACTTCTGATCATTTGTCAATAGTGGAAAAGGACAAATCAATGGAGAACATGAAATGTGCTTCTCGACCAACAGCAGCAGACAGTGTGACCAGTTGAATCAGATACGAAGCCTCCGATATCATCACTGCAAGACGGTGTTAGCGGGTTTTTTTGTGGTTTTTTTTTTATTTGTACAGTCTGCATTTTTATTATTAGCTGAGCTACTCCTCTTCCGCTGCTGCCTCCCTGACACGCAGCCGGCAGCAGATAATGACAATAATGGCATCAGTTACTATGGTTGCGGCCTTTAGAAAGCTTTCATTTAAACCATGATTCAGTAATGTGTTTGTGCACATCTAAAACATCTTTAAGCTTTCAAAAAGACACCAAAATGTCAGATGTTTCAGTGTTACGGTTAAAGAAAACAGAGGTCAAGATACCCTGCAGTAAGTCTACTAGCAGAGCAATTATTGCTTACATTTTAATTACGACAAGCATAACGATGAGCTAACGAATCTATGCACAAATAATGAATCAAAGATTGTTATATTAACTAACATTATTTGATTTCTCAAGCTTTAATTCAACAAAGTGGCTTTCATCCATCACAGAAAGCACATTTTTGATCTCAGACCATTTGTGCAGATTTATCCTCTGGGACTTGGGTTCATGTTCTGAAACCGGCCCATTTGCCAACTGTGCATTAGTTCTTTGCACGCTGGCAACAAAAACACCTCCTGTGCATGTGTGTGTGTGTTTCTGTACCGTTCAGTCAGCAGAAACTGGTATTTCTCTTCCCCCATGTTTTTTTTCCTCCCCCAATCTCGCTTCCTGCATGGGTATGAAGCCCTGGGACAGATTTCACTTACTTCTGTTTTTTGGTGATCTTTTAGCTGCCATCTGACTCACGTTTAAGGCAGTATGATCATTCACAACCTGTTTTTCTGAAATTATTGCCAAAAGAAAAAATTATTTTGGATGAAAAATCTATAATTTTCTATACTCTGATGCAGCTGAGAATTACAGACATTTTCATCTCTGTCAAACTGCCTTCCATAAATGATGTGATTTATTTATTTTGTGATTATTTCATAAAAATGATAAGTTTTCTAGTGATTATTTTAGATCTAATTTTAGATAGATAGATAGATAGATAGATAGATAGATAGATAGATAGATAGATAGATAGATAGATAGATAGATAGATAGATAGATAGATAGATAGATAGATAGATAGATAGATAGATAGATAGATATGCATTCTTTTTGTAATTTAAGTTTCCAAAATGTTTTTATAATTAACTTTTTTTCTTATATTTAAAATTCACAGATAATTCCAATATACTGAAATATTCAGGTGTCGACTGATTATTTTCAAAATAGTAAATGTATGTCATTGTCAAATAAGTAATTATCAAATGAAAAAAATACTGTTGTATTTTAGAACAGAATGTATTACCAATACAAAGAGTAAAATTAAATATTTTGAACGTGCTGTGTTTGAGACAGTTGACAGCCAATAAACAAACCTTGATCATGAATGAAAAATAAAAGAAACATCAACGTCTGACTTGCAGCCACAGAGCTGAAAGAAAAAGCCTTTAAATCATCTCTGCTTTGAGCACAGCTTCAGATCAATCCTAACAGCTTTATTTCCTTTTCAAAGGTCCAGAGAATGTCCAATAAAAATCATCCGGAAGCGGCACATTCAAAGCTTAGCGATAATAAATACATCCTCACCTAAAAGAAAAGTGTCCCGTGTAGTGCTCGATGCATGGTCCGGATGAATTTTGTGCAAAACTGAAACCATAGCAGTGCCACACAGAAAAGTGGTCTAGAAAACAAAAAAAGGGTCTTTTATTTCCATCTTACCTCGACTGTTGGTTGCCAGATCGGCCACTTTCTGAAAGGCATCCAGGAAGGCGGCTACTGCGACAACCGTCGTCCTTGGAGAACCAACAGAGGTGGTATTAGTTAAAAAAAAAAAAAAAGGCAGTCAAGTGGTTATAAATTTGATAAATATCACAAATCTTGTGTAAGTGATGATATTGAACAAATTTCACAGCATTTCTTTTATTGCGTTGTTGTGAATATGAACAAAAAGCACCAAAAAGTAGAGTTGAACCAAACAGTAGTATACCAGTACCGATTTTTAGGTTTTTGTGTTTTAACTTTGCTGTAATTCAACATGTGATAGCTGTTTTATTCAAAAATGTGCTGCAGGTTGCTTAACAAAGGTTGTAGTTTTGAAAAGTGGCTTGATTCCTGCTCTGTATGTCATCAGGTTCCGCAGAGGCCTGGCAATAAACCATTCTTTATTTTTTCAAATGTGTTGCAGCAGGGATGCATCTAAAAGTTGGAGGACAGAAGCTCTCAAGGACTGGAGTTGGCAACTCCTGCTCCACAAAGAGCAGAATGGTAGAAATTCATAATCTTCGGGATGACAAGCACAATTATTTGAAAATTAATACTACATAAAAGGGTGTTTCTTCTTGATGTTTTTTTTTTTTTGCTTCCCTCTGTAAAAAAAGAGAGAATTTTATAGGTAATATTTTTTCCAACTGTGTCCCAGTCTTGAATTTCAGTCACACTGATAATGCCTATGCTGGGATCATTTATCTCTGCCAGCTACAGAAGGTAAATCAGATTGTGCATGTCTGTGTGTGAGTGTTCACAAGGCCTGGCTGCAGGGTATGTGGGGCTGCTCGGCTAAATGGCCGGAAAGGCGCGAGAGGAAATCTGTGTGTGTGTGTGTGTGTGTGTGTGTGTGTTGGCATTTTCCATTATAAAAGGTACAGTTTAGGTGCCGGGTTTTTGCAGTTTGCGTGCATATGCATTTGTTAGCTGCTGAACATCAGCAGTGAGTTTCTGTTTAGTGTGCGAGTCTACGTATGTGTGTTAAAAGCGGCGAACCAGAGAGTCAGGTGAACGGGAGTTGAGCCTGACATTTAAACACTTAATGAAGCACGCTGATTGGATTTTCATGAGCTGAGGTTCTAAACACCTGCAGGATGCCCTGACCTGGCCTCAAGCTGTGCGCCGCGCTGAAAACGTTAGCATTTGGGAACAGTGCGCAAACAGTAATTTCAGATAAAGTTCAGTCAGGCCAAATATTAAATAAATAAACAAATACATTTTAAATTAAACGTGACAAATACCGGCAAAATTGAAATGAAAACATCAGTTGCCAAAAAAAAAAAAAGAAATGGAGAAGTTAGTGCTCCAAGTCTTGCAGGATGTAGGTTTGAACATTTGGTTGGATAGCTAAAAGACGTCAAATGTAGACAGACTGAATTCAGGACAAGGCGAGAGTGGACGGCCAGGACATGAACAAGGGTATAGCAACAGTTTCTTTTCACATTCACAAATCTGAGAAACCCTTTTTAAACGCGTTTACACAAGTCTTTTCAAGCTTGCCTTTCTCATGAAAACCACAGACTAAATAAAATACATTATTGTGGAACTAGGGCTGTCCCGATTCATCAAATGATACGAGGACCTCAATTACTAAAAATCATCGAGGCAAATTATCTGCCTCTGGGATTCTGGAAATTACGTTTCTCTATTCTGCGCACCGTGGTCCGGCCAAACTCTTTGTAGTTTTCTGTTAATTTGTGCAACAAAAATGTTTGTCTTAAATATTAAACCAAAGAATGGCTTTTAAGTCAAAGTCCAGACCAAATGCTATTGAGATGCCATTGAGATGCTGTATCACGTTAAAAAAGGCCTCTCACACTTAAAACCCTCCAACATGGCTGACTTAATAAAATAAAACTCCACAAGGGTTTAATACACTCACTGCCAGTTATCATAAATGATTGATAGCGACACAACCAGTTATAGGATTTAGGCTTTTTCAATTGAGCTAGGTGGTGTGGATCCCTTTCTCCCCTTAAATAAAGTCATCTTTGGAAAACTACATTGTGTTTTAACTCATGTTATTCTTTGTTAAAATATGATTGAAGATCTGAAATGCATGACAAAAAAAGTATCAGCAGAAGAAAAAGTACTATATATATAAATATATATATATATATATATATATATAAATATATATATAAATATATATATAAATATATATATATATATATATATATATATATATATATATATATATATATATATATATATATATATATATATATATATATTTATTATCAGTCATCACAATTCTTAATGCTAACAATGGTACCAGAACCAGAATTGTACTCTGTTTAAAATTAAATATGATTATAGTATATATTACTATGTTAACATGTGCAAGTTACCTTAGTTGTGTTTGCAGTTTGGTGGCTTTGCTGACGAAGTCATCCCAGACGGGGTAACTGCCCTGAAGACGAAGAGAGAAAAAGAGATGATGGGATATACATTTAAACTTGCATTACATTCAATGAAGACATAAAACATTTGATCCAAGAATAAAACTTTGAGAAATTCATAATTTTAGTGGGTCAACATCAACAAAATTTGTGGAGGTGGGTTTTACCCTTACTTTATTGGTATTTGATCATACTGTTAAAATAGGCACACAGTTTGTTGTTTTACTACCATTTTATTCTTCAAAACTGATAATATATGCATTCAGCAATAAATCGGGCAAATCATTGACCCTCATGAAAAGTTCCGCCATGCATAACTTGTCTGACCTCAACACAAATTCTAAACAGAAAAGGCCCGGTCTCTGTCAGACAGGAGGGAGACCGATCAATACGGTCGATCCATATGCCCCACCCGAAGCAGCCTATGCAGAAAAGGGCCAAACAAGCCCCTCCGGGCATGCAAATCCAGCCCATGTCCACACACTGCAACCGATATGAGGAAGACGTGAGGACCAAGAGAGCAAAACTCTGCAATGCAGTGCTGCTAGACCTGTGCCGAGGAAACACTGCGGCCAAACACACAGGGACGCGGGAAAGTAGGGTATCCTGCCTAATGTCAGCGGGAGTCACCGGATGCCATCTGAGTGGGCGAGGCTTTTAACCCTCCTGTTAGACTGCAGCGAAAGATCCGGGGAATCGCTACTCACAGGATCATGTGGTATACACCAAATTCATCACAGAGTTTTTTCTTAATTGTGAAAAAAATTGCAATTTATGAATTATTGTAAAATAATTGTTTTGGAACAATTATTTTACAAAACAATTATTTTACAGATGGATGATAAAAATGATCATCTATCATTTTTCTTTAAAGGCATACTATGCAACATTTTTCAGTTAATTAATGTGTTCCATACCGTTTTGGATGATTAAATGAGTCATTTCAGGTCGAACAAAGGTTTTCTCGGCCGCCCTGGTGGTCTGTGGGGGAAATACCGCACTTGCAATTGCAAGAGCCCTTGGCCCGCACTCACAGGCTCAGAAGTCTCGTGCAAGACCGCGAGAGTCGGTCTTGCTTTACGGCGAGAACTCCATGTGTTTTTGCCCTGCCATTCACTATATGCACACGTGAAAGCAACAACAAAGAAACGCGTGTTAACGTCAAATAAACATGCAAGCATATTGAGTTGTTTTAAATTTATTATTATTTATTTTATTTTTTTCAATGTTGGCGAGGCGGCAGCGTGAGGCTGTCGCCTCGCCAAGATAGCGCTGCGGGAAACCCTGATGTTCATACTTTCACTGTGTTAGTCATTGTTTGTACTGCCGTTTTTTCCACTTTTCGTTGCGTTCGCCTGTCTGCTAAGCTCAAAACAACCGCGCCTGGCTTGACGGAGAAACCAGAACAGCTGAGCATCTTTATGACAGTGCACTTTTACTTTCGCCCACTGGGGGGAGACTCGCTGGAAGATCAACCCCGGTTGCATAGTATACCTTTAAATTAGAGCCTGGGAAGTTATTATTTGAAATATACCCTTACCTAAAGTAGACAAATATCATATTTCTCTGCGCGTAAAAATTCATAAATCTTCAGTAGGTTGAAACACCAACAGACAGATCTCTCCTCCCCAGGCTGTATCCACACGGAGCCAGATACTACAGCATATTAGCACTCAAAAGGTTTCAGCATAAAGATGAAACCGCGAGAAGCTGGACGAGTCGTGATAGGCGTTGTAATACCCATGTCCCACCAGTGAGTGGCGCGGTAATACTGCCATAGAAGTGCAGAAGGTAAAAAAAACAAGGAAGAACAGCAAGAAGAAAACAATGAACGCAGGACAGAGAAAAGAGGCGTTTTCATGAACCAACGACAAGGCGGATTCCACCAGAGTCTGCCATTGTTGTAGTTTGTGTTAGTGCATGCATGTTAAGGGAAGGACGGTGCCTACATTGGATTGCATGTGCAAACATGCCAATGTGTAGCCAGGTATGTGGACAGATGGACAGATGCTTCAGACTTATCCATTGTTTCGTCTAGATGTCTTCCCATCCAACTGAGCTAGTCAGATACCGCCAAACCCGTCTTCATGTGGACGGGACCTAAGCTAATTTTACAATTATTTTGAAATTGAAAGCTAAAAAAAGTGCCAATGGGATAACAAGATACATTGATGGATAACAAGATACATTGATGGATATTAAAGTGTAACTAACCCCAGTTTAAAGGCATTGCCCCAACCCCAGACAGTTTAAAAAAAAAAAAAAAAAAAAGCCACTAAAGTGTCCGGTTCCAAGAGGCACGAATAAGCGGTGGGAGTTTTAAGCAGTGCTGATTACTGCGGCGGTCAGAACGAGGGAAAGTAACCTGTTGCAAAATGGAATGACCCGGACGACGGAACTGTCTTTTGAGGTTGAGGATTTTTCACCCCCAAACGCTGGGCTGTTGATGAAAGCTTGTACCGTTTGAATCAATGGGATAATTCAAATGCAATAGCCACGTTCAACCCTAAGAGGGCAGCACTAAGACGGTTTTAAGACAGATATGGAAATAAACAAGTTCACATAAAAACGTAAAAGAAATTGCACAGTAATATTAAAGTAGCCCATTAAGCCCAGCTTATATAGTTTATCTGCGAAATTAGTTGATGAAATTTCACAAATAAAAAAATTTGTTGCCATTTTGTCAACCAGACCACACCTCACTTCACTAATGTTATGCTAGTTAAAAAGGGCCTGGTATGTTAATTGACCTAATAACCTGCAACTTCTCCCTGTGCTCTAAATCTGAGGGCCATATATGTAAAATATGACACGAGTAAACAATGTCACAGATTAAGAAAAATGCTTCCACAGTGAAAAAAAAATAATCAACTTTTGGCTTAGTTAATTGCACCACTTTATAACACCACGGTCTTAAATCCTGAGTGACCGCCATGTGATACCATCATGTCTGCGAGACAGTTCCAGTTAGGGTAACTGATCAAACTTGTAACATAATCATCAGATTGACACTTTTAGATTTTGGCATATGTTCTACTTTTATTATGTCTCAAGACTTAAGCAAGCTTTTTATTAATTTCGAAGGTTGAACCCATGTGCTTCGCGCCGTCTTGTTTTTGCAAGCAATCGTAAGATACCAGCTAGGGTAGAGACACAGCAGCCTGAGGGTTGTCTGTATGACATCTCACATCAGATGGCATCAGTTCCCATTACTACTAAGGTAGTGAAATGACCAGCACCCATGGTGATAACAGCAGAGTTTTTAAATAGGGAGAGTAAATATTGTGCTGTTTTTGTAAATGCATTGAATAATCGCTTTGTGCCCTCAGTATTGACCAAAATCACCTTAATCATTTTTTTTTATCATCAATCAGCTCTAGTTCCAAAACAATCACAGACCCTTGTTAAAGCCTACCTTCTCAACCCTCTAAAGCAGATTTCTACAAACTGGCTGTGACTTGACATCTGTCTGTTAAATGTGAGTACACTATGGCTGATAATTTCACAGAAGCTTTCACAGAGAAGAGGGGGGGGGGTTGTCTCCTGCTTTGGCTGCATTCATCGACCACCACCTCTTTTCTCTGCGTCATCCTCCACACAGTTTCCCCCATCCAACGGTGCAGCTGGGTGTGTTCAGCTTCAGCCTCTCATCGGTGAGAGCGATGCCCGGCATCATCGCCTGGATACCGTTGCCATGGCAATGCTCCTGCTGCAGAGCGGCTTCAGATAGAGAAAGGGGCTTTTTTATATTCTTTTTTTTAGTTTTTTTTTTGGAGAGGGGAGAGTCTCACGTGCGTACAGCCTCACCCAAACACACACGTATTCCGCTCATGTGTCATATTGGTTTGCTTTTGTTCGTCTCACCCTCCCTTTTTAATATGCATTATTCCATTTTAGCAGCTTCTTTCCAAACACACCCTCCTTTCATTTGTCAAAACCAGTGGCATTGCTTCTTCTTGCTCATTAATCAAACCTTCTCTATTATGAGATATATATATATATATATATATATATATATATATATATATATATATATATATATATACACACTTCTGGTCTACTTCTGTTTAGAATACACACAGAACAGAAAAGAGGACAAGGTCTCAGTCGCTGCATCCATCAGTCACCAAGGACATAAATTGTCTGGTAACGACCAGAGGCAGCAGAACCAGCCTGCTGGTCCTTCAGGAATTCACTGATCAATTCGTTCAGCTCTGAAAGTAACTAGATGAGCTTAAACATCCCCATAACCCTCGCCTCTTTGCTTGTTGCAGAGCATCTCTATAATGTTCACTGTGTAGACCAAACTGAAGTTGATTAAATTCTCTTAAAATGTATTTTAGGGTTTTAGCTTGAAAAGTGAGATAAAGATATGACTTCTTAATTTACTAGGTTTTGTGTCTGCCCTTTTTTTTAAATTAAGATCTAATCTGAGAATGAGGGAATTTGGAGTTGGATTTCTCCAGATTAAGTAACCAAACAAAGATTTAAGACTACTTCCACACTCTTTACCACTGCGGTAAAACTATATTGTGGCAGTGCGACTCTTACTATGGATGCATGTGGAAGCAGTTGGTAGCACTGATGCACTGAAGTTTTTGGGCTCCGTGAATAGATTCCTCTTAACGTCTGCCCTTTCTTTTCTGTAAGGACTCTCTTGGTGACAGTTCTGGGATTTTAACCTTGCAGTGGGCTGGTTATACATGCTGACCGTTTTCAGCCATGCAACGTCCTTCCCAGGGTGCGGAAGATGAAAGTGGTGGATCCACTTTCATCTACAAAGCCTTTGAAAAAAGCGAGGGCCACTACATAAAAAAAAAAACGTCAATCTTTTATAAGGTTGGAAAGTTAAACAAAACGTTTAGGCAGGATGTTTTATTATGTGATGTGCTGAATAATAAAAAAAAAAGATTAAAAGAGAGGCTCATTATTTATATAAAAAAAAAAACATAAATATCTCTAAAAACACTCCTGACATATAGGTGATTGTTTAGAAGGAATACATTTCATGCCCTCTGATGACTATTACAGTTCCTTTCAACAACATAAGACTTCTAAAAGTAAGTGAAACTGGACTTGTTAAACAGAAACACAGGAAAAGAAGAACAGAGAGAGGTTCGGGGCGGCCTGTGAGTTTGTTCCAACAACAGCAAAAAAGACAAAAACTCAGCGACCTGTTTGACTGCAGCTCCACAGTCGATGTTGCAGCTCCGCCTCTGATGTTTCCGTGACTACCTCGCTGCTCTTCGCCGTTCAACCTGTAGTACGTCCTAAGGTTTATTTATAAATAAACTAAAAGGCAACCGAGAATTGAGTTCTAACCTTTTGTTGCACCAACAACAACAACAGGCTATTTTTCTGCCTCAGCAGTCCTGACCCACTGAAGCTTAGGTAAGGAACTTTTACTACACCTCAGAAGGTCAGGCTAGAACATCAAGAAACGAGCCGTGAAGAGAAACATGACATCCTGTGCCTTGTAATGGTGGGACCATTTAAAGTTTGACTTATTTATCCAGAATATCCAACAGGAGCTGAATTGGTGAGATATAAAAAAAATATTCTGAAGGCAAAGTCTGCAGGCTAATAGGTTCTGTGGAGAGGTCATAAGGATTCAATATCTTACCTGCAGTAGACAAGTCTTAATGACATACGTTTGGACAAAGGGAGAAAAGTTTGGATCAAACAGGCAGTGGACCTGAGCTGATTTCTGCCATTTATCAAACCTAAATCTGAAAAGCTTCATAGAAGTTATAGTAAACACTATTTTAGAAAGATTTACGCCTGGACTACATTTGCGTTAGACAGGAATTTGCAAAGAATGACGGGGTTTTTATTGTTACAACAATATTGACTGTTAAGCACATTGGAGATCTCAAGGTCTTACCCACAAAAGATGTTTTCTTAGCCTGCTTATGCTTAAAATGACCCCTCCTGAATGCTATTAACACTATTAATTAACACTATTAATTAGTGAAACTCTCCAACTGGCCACAATTGGTATCTGGAGTTGGCTGCTTCTTTTTTCTTACTTTTGAAATGTACAATTTAAAACATGCTGCATCTTAATTGTTCTATTATGGAATTGTAACCATCCTGGAAGTTACAGAGGATCTACGCTAGTTGTATGCATCCATGTCCAACAAAGAATCCGTAGCTATGCAATGCCAAACATAAAAAAAAGAAAACTGCTTTTAGAACAGTTAAGCGTGTGAAAAAAATGCACTTTTAGCTGTAAGTGGAGATCTCATAATTAAGTCTGGAACTCTTTTAGCGTCCTTTATCTCATAGATTTGGTTTCAGGCGTGGTGGGTGGGGTAGCATTTATGTTGCTGGAAACCAGATCAGCGTTTGAAAGACAGCCAGTAGTTATAAAACAAATCCCATCAAATGATAACTTTGCTCTGCGTCTGCTGGTGATGGGGAAATAATGCTACCTATGTGCCTTACATGTATGTTAATGGCTTAAACAAATGGTAACATTAGCCATACTTCTACATATGGACACCCAATCAGCCGCAGCAACAGTGGAGGGTCTATGAAGCACTGACTATAAAACAGAGGAAAAACGCAGCCGATCCAGGTTTAAAAGCAGATTTTAGGCTCAGTGTAAAGCGGCTCACAGCGTAAGAGGATGAGCCGCTATTCTGCTCTGGGGACGAGCATGCAGATCAGTTCCACTTAAATGGATCAACAGTAATGTGTCTGCTTCATTTTAAACCAGCACGACGACACGCAGATGATCAACCGCTTAGCGCTAGACGCATTCACATTTGCTAGGGACATAAAACCATTTGGGCTTCCATCACGCCGAGCGTCTCGGGGCCGCAGAGAGGAAATGCAGATATTGACGTGAAGCGCTGAATGAAGCAAAACGAGGCCACGCCAAACATCTCATGCACTCAGTTTAATCAAAATGAGGGTAGGAGGTCAGTCTCACAGGACGCCGGTTAAATGATGCGCTCAGCAGAGTAAAACAGAGAAGCTGCCCATCTGAGAGCTCTGTGCTTCTCACAGCCGACGTAGGAGTCTGAACATGCATTCTTTTGGCATCTCCATGCTAAAGGGTTCACCGCCATTTGATTTTCATTAATTATATAGTTTGAAGCAGGGCGGCTGGTCAGGGGCGACACTCACCGGTTCTGTAAAAGAACCAGTTTGTTAGTCCATATACCTAAGAGCCAAGCCAGAGCCATGTCCTTGCAAACGTGTCCTTCATTTGAGGGTTGATTCTCGCCGTTTTATTGTAGTTTATTCATATTTAGCCCAGATCCCTACAGACAGACAATATCACCCCCTTACTAAAGCTGTTTAAAACAAGTGAACCTTTTAAAAACGCGACAGTCCTAATCAATAAGCTCTTATTCCCACCTGCAGCGCTGCTGGAAAACCAACATATGAGAACATATTTTAGTATACTTGTTTACTCCCAGTGCCATTATCAATAGACAGACGGTATTAAAGAACTGAACTGGAGAAGGCAAGGTGCTATCAATATTATATGAGGAAAGACTGCAATGGTTTTAATCTGATGCAGTACTGGTGATAATCTGACATTTTATAAATTACTGAAGCGCCGTCTTTTCAGTTTTGTGTTTGGATTGGCTACGGCTCTCTATGAAACAGCCTTTAGCTCCTGACAAATGCAGAGCTTTCTTCTTGCCCAGCAGCGAAACTGCCACTGGACCAGTTCCAGGGTTTTAGGGGCTAGAGTCACAATCCTCTAAGGGAATTTGTCAACCAAACCAATTCCAGCGCACTAAAGCTTGTTTAGCACCAATCATTTTTCCACCGGCTATAACAGTGAAAAAAACAGCTAACTGCTGATAGATGGGTTCATTTTGACCAACAATTAAAACGTTGTGAACATTTTACAATCCAGAGTTAGTTTTACTTTACAGTCCGTTTGGTGCTTTAGGACTTTAGGATAATGGGGTCATCATTTTATCTTCCCAGAGTTTGTTAATGTGGGTGAAAGTCAATGCACAGCATAGAGCTTCTTTCTCAATCAGTGCCTTGAGCTGACTTTAGAAACGGCGTTTAACTCCAGTAGAACCCTTACATATTACCAGCTCTTATTTATAAACCTATTTTGACAAGGTGAGTAAAACTCAGGTTAGAAAGACAGATCAGAGATTAGATGGACTTCTAGTCGTTCACAGACAACTATTCTTTTTTTTTTTTTAAAGTACTTGTTGATTACACTGTTTTTTAGTTATGGAAATATTAACTGACTTGTTTCCAGGGATAATGTGAGAGAATATTTAATTTCTTCTCAGCCAGCTCTGTTTAAAACACTCCTTTGCAGATATTCAGAACACAACACAGGGTGGGTCAAACATTTAATGGAGGACGTTGCTGCAAACGGACTCTTTGGCCATGAAAATAAAGGAAACGTGTTCTTTGCTGCATAACTTAAGGGACAGGCTTTGACACCCCCTCCTGTTGCCATTTCCTATCATGTATCGAGGGTTTCTAAAAATGCTCAGGCTAGTTTAAAGATAAAACAAAAATTGTTTTTGATGACTAAGGGTTGTCAAAGAAAGGTAAACCTCATTTTAGATTACAAATGCAAAATCCTAACGTGCCTAATTAACCCTGCGCTTGTGGCATTTCCTGGTTGTTTTCCTTTAATTCAACTGAGGGAGGGATGAATGAAAATAGGATGCTAATGCATGCTGAAAACAAATAGCAGCAGACTGAAGTCTCCTCCACGGTGACACAGAGCCAGACTCCTCCGCCCACACATTAACGTCAGGCTCAGAGGAGAAATCTGTCAGGGTGTCTGAAACATCAGGCGACTTTATTTTAAACTCCAAGTCCTTTGAAATAATTCAGACAGTAATTTGAAATTAAAACTATTTATTTTAATATACTCCATTTTAAATAAGCGCAACCTTTCAGAGTGCAATGTAGTTGCTGCTCTCCAGATAAAATATAAAATGTTAAAGTTCACTGAGATAAACTCAGCTTATGAGAAAGAATAAATAAGTAAATAAACATTTATTCCCTCTTAAAAAGTCACAACAGAACTAAATAGCAAAGATTTGGAGTTTGAAAAAAATCAAACACAGTCCGTTTCTCACCTTAAGGATACAGCTCTGGGTGCCCGCTGAAAGTGAGGGAGTTTGTTTGGATCTGACCCGACAATCAGTGTCAGACAAGACCTATCTGATTCTGCTGCCTCTTCCTATTTCCCACTCATAACCTACTGCTGCTTCAACAAGAGCCTGCCGCGATGATTTCCATCATGACTGGTAGGTACAGCCGATTCCCCATCACACTCACACACCCCGTGTGTGTCCAACAACAAATTTAGTGTACCGTTTTAGCCTGAGTTAACTTGTATGTGACCATTAAACATTAACTAAAAATCTTCTCAGAGCCCATAGTCTTCTAAACAATAGCATAGTTATATCCTAAATTATTCACAGCCCTGGCAGAATAAGGTTTAAAGTAATCTTATATGTTCGCCACAATTTCTCCTCTGACTGGAAGCAATGATGACATCTTGGGAGTGGCCCAGCCACAGTCCTGATTTGTATCTGATAGTGAATCTGTGACGAGCGCTAAAGATTAGGGTGATGGCAAGCAGCCCTTCCCACCTCAAACACTTGAAGCTCATTGCCAAAGATATATGGTCAGATTAGCAGCAATCAGTAATTAAGAAGAGTTTAATTGCTGTAGTCAAAACACATATTTATCCAATGGTTGTTTAAACTGTCATAAATGATTATTGACATGCCAATTTGTCATTAAACTATAAATGTTTGTGATGTATGTGATGGACGGTTGTACTGGAACTGTAATTTCCCTCTGGGATTATTAAAGTATTTCTGATTGTGATTCTGATTCTGAAATATAACTTAATTTTCTAAATGTATACTCTTCTTTAATTTCTTGATTATTTTTTGAGAGATGCCCGTGCCATTTCCTATTAGAAACAAACGTATCCTTATGGAATAAAGCAATAATTTAAAATCTGAATCGGCCAGCGGTGTGAATAGATCTTGGCTGAACTAGAAGTTGTAAAAAAGGAACATATCAGCAAAGCTGACCAAGTACCCGAAGAGTTTGGTTGGCGGGACAGTTGGATAGAGGTTGGTGTTGTAAATTAATCCCTTGTATAAAAGCCTTGCAACTTAAGCCTCAACTCCCCTTTACCTTTAAATTCGTTATGCCGTTTTAAGATTTACTATTGGCCTCACAGTAAGCAAACATTATCAATATAGCACCTTTCACAGGTAAAATAAACCCCCAAAGGGCTCTACTATAACACTGTAGAGAGATATCTGGCAATATGCAGATGTGAAGCAGTTATTTATGGGCTGCAAAAGGATTATGAAAAAGTACCCGATACTTTGAGTGTTAAAAACTGACAAGAGTCTTTAACCACGTTCTGTCACGCAAGAATTCGGTTATGAGCCCTTGCCAGAAGCAGAAAGGGTAATGTTACGTACACAGCTACATGTCTGGTTCACATGTCAGTTGCCCAAAGGTTAGGAGGCGAAGCTTACAAAAATGGCGGTCGATTTCCACATAAGTATGCAGATAAGCAGAAAAACAGAGCATCCTTTCAATGGAGACCATGCGGCGCGCTGTGACTGCCACAGAATGAACAAGCAGCTGCAGTCAACGCTTTGCTTTAACTGAGCCAGATCCCAAACTGACCAAAAAATGCTACACCAAATGGTCCAAACTGTTTTTCTGATTAATAGCAGCAGACAGGTAAGTTACATACTTAGAAAGTTCGCTTGGTAAAGGTTTGGAGCAGCAGCAATCCTTCACTTTCACCCTCTAGTAATGACATAAAGCAGTTCTTGAAACAGGGGAAGGTAGTTAGGAACCAGCCTTTACTCTGTGACTGCGTCTAAAACTGGTAAACTAATCAATGACTAATATATTTTATGACGCACCAATCAATCCACCAGTAATCAAAATCAGCCTGTTTTTTTCTGCAATCCCTTTGTTTTCTGACATCTTCCAAGCTCGTTCAAACAACTTGCAGCACTCGCTGGCAATTGCTTGTTTCCTTTAGTTGTTAAATCAAAAGGGAAGGTCACACAAAATCAGCTCGTATTTATTATAATCATTACAAAGAAAATCCGCAGGTCGGACCTCAAAGAAGACAGAAAATCAGTATTGTCCAGTAAAAGCCTGATCGGTTCCTCTCTGAGAGCTAGCTGGCTAGTGTTTAATTAGCTGACATCAAGGGGGGAATTGCCTTAACGAGTAACATCAGTGGGGGTATCATCAGATTTCTCAAGCAGCAATAAAAGCTACCATCTAAAACAAGAGCTTCAAACAGAAACAGTAACCAAGCAGCTCTAAAAGTAAAAAAGAAAAAAAAAAATTGACAGATACATTTTTTAAAACAAAGATTCAGATTGCAGGGCATTTAAAACAGTCTGGTCTTACCTGTCCAAAAAGCACATTTCAATAAGTATGAATTACAGATGACTGGGGACTCCTGATGACTAAATACCGGCACAGGTTCAGGAGGGTGACATTTATACGCTTAAACCTGCAGAACTTCACCCAGGTCTGAGCTCACGACTTTGCCCAAA
Source organism: Fundulus heteroclitus (assembly GCF_011125445.2). Classification (NCBI taxonomy): domain Eukaryota; kingdom Metazoa; phylum Chordata; class Actinopteri; order Cyprinodontiformes; family Fundulidae; genus Fundulus; species Fundulus heteroclitus. The sequence goes on along the minus strand of NC_046373.1, from coordinate 26,243,481 downwards.
GCTCGGTCAACTGTAATCTGCATCTGTTGCTTTCAAACTGTTTTAAATCATGAGCCTCTTTCTGCACGGGGAAAAGTTGACTCAAGGTAGAAAGATTTCATGTTAAATCTTTGAAGTCACATTCAAACAATTACAGCACTGATGTTTTATTGATATGCAGAGATAACATAAAGATCACAGCCTTACTGGCTGTTAAAGGGCCAGATGTCTCTGCTGATGTTGATTTCAGAACCAGGAGAGGACAGGGACACGGAAAAAGAAGACGGACAGCGGCAGGACGATGGAGGAAAACAACACACTGGGTGGAAGCAGGAAGAGCAGGAGTAGAAAAGACGGGGATAGAACAAGTAGAGGAAGGAGGCCATTAAGTGAATGACAAATAAATGTAAAATAAATAGAAACATGAGATGGGGAAAGGGTGTGGCAGAGAACTCCAGACGTCCTTCAGAGAACCCACAGCTAGAAAGCACCTGCCTGTAACTGTATAACACACAGGAACAGGTGCATCTGTCGTGCAGCGTCCCCATTTATCAGCTGAACACGGTGGATTACTGCAAGAACACTTAGTGTTGTGAAACACTTTTTTAGTCCTCTCATTGAAATCTGATGCAATATACAGAAACAGTCGACGTCACAGGGACTGAATGGCTAACTAGGTTTCTGTCAGACTGCAAAGTGTCCCATCGTGGCATTCCTGTGGTTAACAGTACTTTAAATGAGGGGGTCAGGGAACGTGTACGAGTGATTCAAGTTTTCTATCACTGCATGGAGCATAGTGTGGGGCAGCGCCGTCCCTCCCCCACATGTTGCTGCACACTGCCGGCTGAAAGTTTACAACATTTTACACTTTCCCTTGCTGGCAAGAAAGATAAATTGGGTTGTTTGGAAATATTTCCAGACACAAAAAGCACCAACAGCTGTGGTGTAAAAGGCTAAAGGACTCTTGTCTGTATAAAGAGCACAATAAGCACGTAAATCTCTAGTAAATTTAACAAGCGTTTATTCTGTAGTTCTGCTTAAATCTATGCATAAACTTATCTTACTTAAAATAATCAAATATTATGTTATATTATTGTTTTAACTGTAAGAATTTATTTTCATTATTTTAATAGTAGTAGGAATATATATTTGTTTAAACAAAACTAAATGAATTTCTCATTTAAATTCCTTTGCAAATACAGTAAAATTGAAGATTTTCTTTTAAAATCAAGGCTAACGTACTGTGAGGATCTGTTTACGTTGACTAGCGGCTTGCTGCTTTCCGTTTCCGTTAGCTCAGTAGCAGCTTCTGTCAGCTCTTTACGGGGATCACCACTGATTGATGCTGCGCCTTAAATTAGCTGTTAGTTGTGAACTGAAATTGCAGTTTTCAAAAATAAATCAACAAAACATAGGTCAGCTCTGCCCACTGCGACATAATGTAGATATGCGATGGTAATGAGTCTACATCATTTTAGATCCCAAATAAGACTGCATATTCAGAAACGAGCCCAAAAAACCTCGACTCATGGAATTTACAAACAGCTTAAAAAAACATCAACAAACAAATGGACTTGACACCAGTGGAAATTTTTTTTTCCCACGATGACTGTAGCTATTAGCTATTAGCAGTAGCTACTACATGGAGGACATGTTTAAATTGTCATACTTATTATACTCTGAGGCTTCTGTAGTAGATATTACGGCAAAGCCGTTTGTAATTCTGTTAGTGAGCCACTAGATGGTGCAAAAGTGTGGAAATCCTACACACTGGGGCTTTAAAGGGCACACATGCTTTTGAGATCTTTCTTTTCACCTTTAAATCATTCAGTTGTGGTTTAAGTAAATTTAAACTGCAATGCTGTGGTCGGAATTCCTTGTTGGTTTAGCTCCTCGTTTGCTCCTGTTCTGAGGTGAGTCTGGGAGCAACTCGTTTTGGTGCCGTCTCTTTAAAATGTAAAGGAGACACTTTACACCCCCGCCCCCCTACAGGTCACAGAATATTCCACTCCACCCAGTTCGGCCATTTTTGTAGTATGCTGGGGAACAGTGTAATGACTTTTGTGGGTTAATATACCCAACAACCGGATAGTTTGACTTATCCACGTGTAGCTTTGGCATCCTTCAGCTTGGACCACAAAATCGCAACAAAAAATAAAACTGCCGGAATTGCGAAACTGGTAAACCAGAAGTCCATGAGTTGTTTAGCAGCTCCACAGCAGATACTGTGACTAAATAGTTCAAAACATCTAATAGGGAACACAGAAAACTGAACTGATTGAAAAATATGACCCAAACACAATATAAAGATGCTGATGCAGCACCTGAACAGACTAAATTCAAATGTTTTGCACTCCTAGAGACTCCAAGTCCTCAACAAAATGTGTTCAAGGGCTAAAGAAAAAGTGGATTTTGCATGGTATGTCCCCTTTAAAAGGCCTATTACACATAGGGCCAAAATAATTGCAGCAAGGAATTTCACCAGGGGGGTAGTTTTTAAAACAAACAGACAATGGAGCATATTTGGTGATCAGCAAAAACTCAAATATCACAAAAAAACTCATTCATCTATTAACTGATCAGCTAACAACATGTACTTTGACTCAGATAAATGCTCTGAAGCATAAATGGAACTGATTGCAGATTCTGATCTCTGGATGATTGATTGCTGCATTTCTAAATCAGTCTCATATTTGCCTGAAGATGATCTCCCATTCTTAGGAGCCATCTGCGAAGGAAAAGCTGAGCCTTTCCCCCTAACATATAGCACAGCTTTAAAATAGCTACTCATTAATTTTTCACTAGCATACTTCCTGATTAATACCCATTCATTTAATCTGATTCTATTCCAGAGGAAAGAAAGTAGAAAAAAAATCTCTCCTGATGCTTTTGGAGGGAAACGTTCAATCTTAATTTAAAGAGTTGACAATCACACGCTTTTCTCAGAAATAAGTCAACCTCACCTCTAAATAAAACATCTAGGTTTCTTTGAGTTTTTTTTTTTTTTTTTTTTTTGCATCCAGTTGTGTTTCCATCTCCTGCAGCGCTAAAGCAACAGTGATTGATGCATGCGAAGCTTTCCTGTGTTTGGTTACCTTGGTAAACCTGCCTTTACCTGCGACTGAGGCAAGAGGCTGCAGCCGCTTACTGCCTGCCACCCAGCCAGCTCCCTCCCCTTCCCTTCCCTTCCCTTCCCTCCAGGATAATTAGCAAATTAATGATGTCGCTTGCAAATCAGAGAGACAAACACAATTACCCCACACCATCCCCTGCTTTTGTGCAACAGGGCCCGGAGGATCACTTTGAAACGTGCTCTATCAGCGGAAGATTGCGATCACAAGTCGGAAGAAGCAACAATTTTAACTGGCGTTACCTTCATGTCTCCAATGACGGTCTGGAAAAGCCCCCCTAGCGCGCTGCACTCCCTCTCCATCACCGTCTCCATCTTCAGGCTGTGTGAACGGAAATTGCAAACACTCTCACCAGCGGCTCCCGGAGTCCATAAATGACGCGGAGCCGAGCGAACAAATCACAGAAAAGGGTGGAACTGAGCAGAAAGCCTCAGCGTCGCGCTGCGGGGTGTCCCTGGCTGGTGATGGAGCCCTGAACGCGGACAGTCGGTGCAGCGGAGCCGGTTAGTTTCCGCGCGCAGCCGGTAACTCCCATGTCCGCAGCAGCAGGAGGAGGAGGAGAGGCATGACGGAGGTGGGAAGCGAAGTGACAGCAGACAGGAACGCGGCACCGCCGGGGAGAGCTGCAACTTTCCACGTAGAGCTGCGCCTCAGGCACCAAGACAGGGGACGGGCCACGGGAGCGCGCTTCTTTGGGGCGTGGACGCGCAGGGCCCTGGCCACGCCTTCCATTCGGGACAGGATGTTGTCAGGGTGACGGTCCTGAAGTCATTACTGAGCCAGTAATGGGGGGTTAACACGCAAACTTAATATAGGAACATAATTAACAGTCCCAAAATAAAAAAAAATAAAAAATGTAAAAATAAATAAATGAACAGAGCAGTCAACCAAAAATATAAAACGTGTCACAACATAAACAATAAACCCTTATTCATCATTCTAAAACAAATAAAAAATAATATTGTAAGTAAATAAAATAATTTACACAATGCAGGAACTTATGTTTGTTAAAAAAAAATGCTGCGAATACAGCAGTTGACTGCTGCTGTATAAAAAAGGAGCATAGGTATTCCTGCTTTTACAACATTTAAAAACTGATGTCAAAAAGTGTTCGGTGCATCATACAGAAAGTTATATAGTATTCCACGTAAAAAAGAAAGAAAAAAATCCCACGACGTGAGAAACATACGGACATGTTCTGTTTCCAGTATTCAGGTGTTTTACTGCATAGACATAATATAAGAGTAGACCCCGCATCGACCGCTTTCGTCTATGGGCGCTGACGGGATTTAGGGGCGCCATCTTGGGGCGGTCGACAGCTCAGTTCAGTGTAATGTGTTGACCAGGCGCAGAATCAATTTTAATCAATTAGAACTCGTTGAATATCGAACTAATTTTCACGTTTTTTTTGCCTAAAACTTTAGAACTATAGCTACTAATATATATATATATATATATATATATATATATATATATATATACTGCTTATTCACTGATGTCTTACACAGCTCTGGTGCCTTCACGGAGCAGATGCAATTTTGGAGAGAAAAAAAAAATCACATTCTAATAAAAAAATATAAATAATATATTTTCATCTTACTAGTGAAAAATTATCCCTTGAGCCCTGACGTAGATAGTCCCTCGATTTAAACAAAAATAAGACGCACAGTGCTGAGGCATCATCAGTGTGTTCAGCTTGAATCAGCAGGATAGGGTAACAGGTTGACCGCCCCAAGATGGCGGTCGTAATTCCTGCGCAGCGACAGTCAATGCGGGGTCTACTATTATGTTTATGTTTTACTGTACCTCAGCACATTTTCCTCCAGCTCGTTCGTTAAGCGCTTCTCACGTCGATCTGTGTGACCACATCGCCATCTGGCGAACATTTGATGGAATTACTATATAAAGTTGAGGGTTTGAGTAAAATGCCCCATGGACAGGAAAGACGAATTAAACTGAGGTGACATTTGAAGTCAATTATGGACTTTAAATCATTTTATTGGAAGAATTTGTGGCATGTAGAGTCTAATGCACGAGCAAAACACATTCAACATCTCAGATTTTGTACTCGATTTCTTGGAAGTAATAAACCTGATTTTCAAAAGTGGGTATTTAATACTTGTCTTGCTCATTTCAAGTACTCAGATATGAGAGTTAATGGTCCCTTGTCATTTTCTTCATGCAAGTTATAAGCCTGATGACACTGAATTACATAATGAACAGAACTTTGGATTATTTGAAAACAGACACCCCAATTCACATTTGCTTGCAATCCAAAACTTAGTGCAATTGACCTTTTTACTCAAAAGGCAGGAACTACCACAAATCTAGGTTGCATTGTAAGAGCTAAAAGTGGAAAGTAAAGTCTGGTTGAATTAAAAAAAAAAAAAAAAAAAAAAGTCAGATTTGATAACCTTTTCAAAAGGTTAAAGGTCCAACAGGACAAAACGGGCTTGGTGTGTTGTGGTACAGCAGCCTGCATTTGATTTTAATATTGTACATTAGACTAGTTTGTTTTGACCAAACTCAGCTGTTCAATCTTGGCAAAATGAGCTCAAAGATACTCAAGAACCTTTTGGGTCTAAAACAAAGTTTAGCTGTAAACTGAACAATTTTAAAGGATCTGTACTACCACTTTAAACTACAGGGAAGGAGAAAGAAAAAAAAAAAAAAAAAAAAAAAAAAAAAACTTGGCAGTGTTGCATAGTTCCATCACTTTAACCACACAGGCCTGCTGCTTAATGACAGGGAGCAAAAACACAGGGGTGACAGTCTGTACCCAGAAAGCATGGTTCTTTGTCATTATCTGCCTTGAGGGGGGAGAATGAACTAATAACTGCTATCAGAGAGGCAAAGAGGGAAGGGAATAATGCGCAGGAGTAAAGCTGAGAAGGCAGGGCTCAAACTCAAGTCTGAATCATTTTACAAATCATATGCTTTAAACACTTACATTTTTATTACCCACTGAAACTGGCTTTTTGACAGCGCTAGATTCAAAGGTTTGAGTTCAAAACTGAAATCTCAAGTAAGGGGTGCCCAAGTACAGCACTCATGAGCCTGTAGATATAGCCCTTACACCACATCTTAAGGTGTTACCAGATATTTGAGTTTTACTTTTCAGGCATTTCTGGGGATAGCCATCTATAGTGAGTTTTGCATTAGATCAAGCAAGACACCACAGTCAGACAATGTAGATTTAAGCAATTTATTAAAGTTCGGTGAGAGTCCACACGAAGCCATTCAGGAGGGCTAGGACCCTGGGAACAGAAGCATAAAAACATTTATACACACACACACCTATAAATACAAGTGTCTCAACATTTGAATATGCAGACTACTTACAATCAAGATGCCAGAGGCCATCAATCTCTGTTGTAGGAGAGTTGTGGTAGCCGACCGCCATGTTGGTAGAGAGACGCCATGTTTACTGGTCTAGAGCTTCTTAGGCCAGGTTTCATTTGTGGAAATGAGCTGACATCTTTGTTTTGGCGCACACTGGTGGCTGGAGAGCCCAAATGCATTGGCTGGCGAGTCAACATCCTTTCCTGCTGCCGGGCCGCTGGATGGCCGGACTGCAGCCCTCTGTAGTATCCGGATGCTACTGGTCTTGAACTCCTGGGGTTAGAGAACATGCCACCCCACCTTTGGTTGGTTTGCTGCACAACAGGTGCTGAAAAAGGAGAGGGCTTTTGGTGCCGCTGGGAAGTAGAGTGTGGAGACGTCGCACTAGAGGTATAAATTGGCAACTGGCCAGGATTGGCTTGCAGCACACCAGGCACTGACGAAGGCCGCTTGTGACGCTGCACAGTGGAAGCTGGAGACTTTGCACTCGGAGCATTAATGCTGCCCCACATGGCTTTGTTGGTTTGCAGCACCGCAGGTGCAGAGAACGCAGGGTGGTTCTTGGGTGGCTGGGCAGCTGATCCTGGAGACTTTGCGCTCGGAGCATTAATGCTGTCCCACATGGCTTTGTTGGTTTGTAGCACCGCAGGTGCAGAGAACGCAGGGTGGTTCTTGGGTGGCTGGGCAGCTGATCCTGGAGACTTTGCAAGTTGAGCATTAACACTGTCCAAGGTTTTAGCTTTGGTCTTGCGAACGCCAGTGCCTGGTGAACTGGACGGCACCTGAGATGGCTTTTCTGGAGCACGTATCTCAATTGCGCCACTCGATACAACACTGGAGCCATATCGCTTCTCCCCTTGGGATGAAGGTTCCCTCACACTTGGCCTCTGGTAGACTCTAGCTTGCGGCTGCTGCTGGGGAGTCAGAACTGAGGTAGACCTGTAACTAGAGACACTTCTTGGTTGACTGTAACTATTTACTTGCCTGCCGTAACCACTTTGACCATGGCCAGCCACTGAACCCCACGGTTTGGAACTTTCAGCTGACAAACGTCCAGGGATTTTTGAGCTAGCCACAGAAGCTCTTGGCCTTAGGGAGCCTTCATAACTGGAGGGTGCTGGTCTGTAAGAGCGGGGTAGAGTCCCAGCTTGCGCCGAATGAGGTCTAACAGTTTTACTTCCATATCGGTGGACATTTCCTAGAAGAAAATAAAAATAAAGATCCATGTTTACTGTTGATAGTTAAAAGTGACAGTTTGTGCACTTCATGGATTCATACCTGCTGCATGCATCCCAACGGTTATCAGAGAGAGCATTAGCATGCTGAAAGAGGTGAGAACAAAACCATTAGTCATAATTAAAACATTTTAAGCAGAAATTCAAAGCAAAGTCCTACCTCACACAGAATCCAGAAGCCATTTCTTTGGTTATGAAAACTGAAACCAAACAGGCTGTAAACCGATTGCTGTCAGCAGACTGGACCCAAAAGAAAAGAAATCCCAGTCACAGCTTCATACATGCTGCTGTGCCTGTGCTCCTTTTAAAGTGCTTTGGACCACAGTCAACCAGGCATTGTCTCACTGATTAATAATTGGAAGCAGCTGGGGTCTTTTTTGGTAACCTGGCAGATTTGTTTTTTTTTTTCAGTGTCAGTTGGCTTCACTCCTCACAGCTGTGAACCACCCAATTAGCTGCTGCAGTCTCTCTAAAAGGGCAAGTTCTTGAACTGGGCTTCAATTTCTCCCTTCTTGGAGTGTTATTCTTCAACAATGAGATTTTCTCGCAAAATTATTATTATTATTTTTTTAAAAATATTTCATTTAATAAAGTATTAAAAAGCAGTGATCAGCAATTTAATTCTTCTGTGTCCAATGAAAAATAAGCGTTTATACTCTATTTGACTGCATAATTTTTATTTTTATTTATTTTATTATTTAATTATTATTATTATTTTTTTATTATTTATTTTTAGGAGACTGTTGACACCCTGCTGTTAAAACATGAGAATATTTAACTCTTGAAGCTATCTGCAGCTTACTCAAGCCTTACACATCCACAGTATCTTCTGAAAGTGGAGGTAAATGGTGACTAAAAACACCGGCTTGACAACTGTGCTTGTGACAATGAGACGTCCTTCCCAACAGGCTTTGCATGGTAATCTGAATTTGACTACATCAGATTCTAATTAGAGTTGAACTGGAGTGTTTTTTGCCCTAATTTGACAACATAAAAGGTTTTATTAGAATAAATTCAATTGATCATCAATCAATTCAGACCAAGGTGGTCTACATATTTGCAGATGACACTTGTTGTCAGTTGGTTCTTTATTATTAAACTGAACTAAATGCACCTAGTCTGTCATACCTTCTATAAACCTGTAAATGAAATTTATAATGATCACCGCTTAAAAGATGTCTCATTACAGACTCACATTTACCCGGAGGAACAACTTGTATTCTTTTTTTATATTATAGCTAACAGGGGAATTTACATAAAGATGTCTCAACGGAAATAACTTGGGATGAAATATTGTTAAAATGTCAGAATCTAATCAGAATCAGACATACTTTAATAATCCCAGAGGGAAATTACTTAATCCCAGAGGGAAATTACTTATATATTTAATATATTTAATGAGAAATAGACCAAAGAGAAAGGTAATTTCTTTAAATGGGCTCTCTTTTTCTGGTGTTTTTCTTCTGGAACAGTCTGAGTTTAATCCTGAATGATCCTTTGGGACTTCTCCCCTTCATACACATATTTAAATAAATGTTTGGGCTGCTTCCTGCAACAGAGACACGCTCAGTTTGAGTTTATGGAACTTAGCCCATGCTCAAACAATATAAGGTTCTTTATAAATGCAGGGCTAATATTTGTAATGATGAAGCCCGAACTGCATTTCTCCCTGTCTCAAATTACCCGTAACCCTAACCCATTTTGATCTGAAGATTTGAAGGTTATTTTCTTTCAACAAATATGTGTTTGTTTCTGACAGGAACATGCATCTCTTAATAAATGTCTGTATCAGCTTTGGAAAAAAACAATTACTGTAATCAATAAAAGAATAGCATGTGGCAAACTATTGATATCCATCAGTGGAAAAATGTTTTTGGCATTATAGCAATGAAACCCTACTTATAATTGCTGACTGGCTTTTTGTATCTTTCCACAGATATTTTGATGATTTATCTATTTTTGGTGAGGAACTCCAAGATTTTGAGGCTGGAAGGACTCCTTCACTTGAGTCACCTCAAGTCACCTGCTACAACGACTACCAGCCCGTTGCACTGACTCCCATCATGATGAAGTGCTTTGAAAAGGCTGGTAAAGGAACACATCGTCTCCAATCTCGCCCCAACACTCGACCCGTTCCAGTTTGCCTACCGACAGAACCGCTCCAATGAGGACGCCATCTCCTCCGCTCTTCACCTGAGCCTGGCACACCTGGAGGAGAAGAACACGCACGTGCGGATGCTGTTCCTGGACTTCAGTTCAGCGTTAAACACCATCATCCCACAGCATCTGGTGAGAAAACTGGAACATCTGGGCTTCAGCACACCCCTTCGCAACTGGCTGCTAGACTTCCTCACCAACAGACCTCAGTCAGTCCTGGTCGGACAGAACACCTCTGATGTCATCACCCTCAGCACGGGCTCCCCTCAGGGCTGCGTCCTGAGCCCCCTGCTGTTCACCCTGATGACACACGACTGCGTCCCCGGGTTCACCACCAATCACAGCGTGAAGTTTGCAGACGACACAACGGTGGTGGGCCTGATCAGAGACGACAACGACCAGGACTACAGAGAGGAGGTGGAGCAGCTGGTAGGCTGGTGCAAAGACAAAAGCCTGATCCTGAACGTAGAGAAGACGAAGGAGATCATCGTCGACTTCAGGAAGAACCGGACTCACCATGCTCCACTGCTCATCAACAGCTCAGCTGTGGAGGTGGTCAGAAGCACCAAGTTCCTGGGGGTGCACATCACAGACAACCTCACCTGGACTGTAAAAACCACGTCACTGGTGAAGAGGGCACAAAAGCGACTGTACTTTCTGCGGAGGATGAGGAGAGCCCGCCTGCCCCCGCCCATCCTCACGACTTTCTACAGAAGCACCATAGAGAGCATTCTGACCAGCTGTCTCTCTGTGTGCTGTGGAGGCTGCAGTGCCTCCGACTGGAAGAACGTGAGGAGAGTGGTGAGGACAGCAGAAGGGATCATCGGGGCTCCTCTTCCCTCCATTAAAGACATTTCATCACAGCGTTGTGTGTCTCGAGCCCGTAACATCATCAGGGACCCCTCACAACCCCACCATGGACTGGTTTCCCTGCTGCCCTCTGGGAAGAGGTTCCACAGCATCCGCTGCAGGTCCACCAGGTTCTGCAAAAGCCTTTTCCCTGCTGCCATCAGACTGTTGAACTGCTGAAGTATAAAATGGACTGTGTACCACACTCGCTAATTTGCACATCTGTAATCGTATCCTTATCCAGCATTATAAATGCTGCCCAACTCTTTGTCTCCAATATCACTGCTGCACTTTATCCGGAAACTTACTGCATATTTGTTTACATTTCAACTGTCTACTGTTAAATCACTGCTGCACTTTATCCGAAAATCAATTGGAATGTATCCTGTAAATTACTGCAATTTATCACTGCATTTTAATCCTGTACTGTAAATTCACAGCAACGTATCCTGTAGAGTTACTGCAATTTTTCTGAGCTGTATGAAAAGAAATTTCGTTCTGTATGCAAGTCCTTGCCATCACTCTAATATCCCCCCCCCCCCCCAATTTCTATTAATGAAGTTTAGGTTGTTTCATGAATAGAAATTGTACTTCGGGTTAGAAGAAACATGCATGTAAAATAAAAGATAACATTAAACTTACATTTGTCAATGGTGTGGATAAGTTTGGGCCTCACCGTAGGTGGTTATTAATATTTTTATTCATTTTTAAACTGTATCCATGCTCTGTAGGCCCTGCTCATAGATATAATAAAACTGTTCCTATTGTCTGCCTTTAACTTTTATTTCAGCTATGAATTGTGTTGTTGCAGGAAATCTTTGACTCACAGATAAAGTTTTATTTAATGTTATCAATCATCACAGTTTTGACTAATTTCACATTTTTTTACATAAACACACAAGTTCACACTTTATCATTATCACGTCACAAAAATGCAGCCATACAAGTTTCACATAATTCAAATAAATCCTTCAAAATCGAGTTGTTTTTTTTCCTGTGTGCTTAGGTAAGGTTAAGTTTTTGTTTTACATAAAAGAAGAAAACTTGTAATACAGCCACAATGAAAGTGCTGAAAAGTAGCATGAAAAGGTCAAATGAATGAAAGGACATAAACAGAGAACCTTAGCGTGGATAGATATGTAGGACACAGGCATATAAGATTAAAAAAAGACACTTTGCCAAAGACGGTTAACTGAATTTTAGGCCGAGGCAGAGAGCAAGCTCGTTCTTCTGGATTTTTCCGTCTCTGTTGATGTCACAGTGACCCATCAGGGCTTTCCTGAACTTGTCCAGTTCCATCCCGCTGATACTGGGCTGCAGAGATATGAGAGGGAGCTGATGTTAGAAGAAAGGTCAGACATCGCAGTGCTTGTCTGAATCGGTCTCTATATCCTTTTTCTGCACTGGGTTTCCATTAATTTAAAAAAATACACACATATATATATATATATATATATATATATATATATATATATATATATATATATATATATATATATATACATACACGGAGAGGGTGCAAAGCCCATACAGAAAAGGCCCCTGGCCTGGATGGGAATCCCAGACCTTCTTGTTGTAAGTCAACAATGCTGGCAACCGAGTCATCATGTTACACATCATAAATTGTATTGTTTATCTAAGAATTATGGCTCAACGATCAGGAAATGTTTGATTCGTTTTTACCTTTACCAGCTCCATCATGTCCTTGACAAATCCATCGACTTCAGGACCCTCCAGTGCACCTGTCTTACTCTACACACACAAAAAAAAAAACATTTATGCACCATACGGGTATAAAAGCTGCACCTTTTCTTGTTCTTAATAGTCTAAGTTTGGTTAAACCATTTTGCTGTAAAAATAGTGGAATATCTTAAATATAATATGCATTGTGTACAATAATGCTGCCATTTGATTTTATGCAGTGTAATGCAGCTGCATCTCATGACTATAATGTATAATGTTTTAACTTTACACAAACCATCCTCTTCTGGCCTTATATTTTATGAACAACATAAAATAATCAGGTTCAAGTAGTTCTTATAAACGTCAATGTAAAAGAGCAGGCAAGAAAGAACAAACCCAAAGGAATCTGAACTTACGACATCATAATGAGCAAAAATCTTCTCAAAGTCCCTCTTTCTGTCTTCAAGACTGCAAGCCTACGACATCAGAAACACACAAACTAGCTTTGATGTCCATTATATCTGGAAGTGCATTATCAAATCCAATTACCAACAGGTAAATGTGCAAATTTTGTAAGGTTTAAAATTCAAACTCACATCTGTCTTAAACTTTAGTAAGAAGTTTTCATTCAGGGCCAAAATTCTAAGACACACAAACACACATACAAAAGAAAACAGCAGAGATGTAAAAATGAAAATATTTTTTCATGAATTTGTTGACATTTACGTCGTATTTTGTTACTAGTTTTGATAATAATTAAGAATACACAGGTCAACTTAAGCAGGACAACACAAAAAAAGCCCCTTGCAGGGCATGGCGCTACTAACATTTAAAAAGTCCATTAAATAGAGACAGCATAGACTTTATATACAAATGTTAAATTCAAGAAAACAATTTAGAAATAAAAGGTTCTTAAACACTTAGGGGAACTGGCCCCAAATACTAACTGCAACTAATTAGGGTCCAAAAAGCTCTTGAATTCACACAGGACAAGTTTTAAAATGCACCACTCACATAAACCCAAGCATAAAATATCAGCAAATTTGTGCATGATCCTATTATTTCATGGTTGTCATGACGCTTCTAAGAAATAAATCCTATAAACCCAGAAAGCCTGTTTACTTCCCCTTTAATGAGACCCCTTGTTGGTCATCCTAGAGTGACAGACACAACCACACTGGCTGTCTTGCAACACATGCTGGTTGAAGGATGGGATGCCATCCCACATCGTAGTGTGTGACCAATCTGGTGACCAGCATGAGGAGGAAATGTGTGCTGTGACTGTTCCTCCATGCACTTCTGACACTCATGTTTGTTAGACAAATCAGCTGTGACATTGCAAATATGCCTTTTGTTTTTCTTCAGACATCAAACTGTTCAATAAACAACTCCAAGAGTCAGAGGCTTCTCCAGATCTGCTGTAAGTCAGACCGCTACAGGATATCCTGCCCGCCTGCAGCCATCAGCAACGGCTGATTAAAGAAACCCTCATGAAACGAGTTATACCAGCATTTAGCTTCTCTTTGGGATTAATACAGTATTTTTGACATGAATTGAATTCATCGTTAGAATAAGCTGTCTGCCATTTACAGATAGGATTCGGCAAGCTTTTCAGAGCAATGGTACCTGGCCATGTCGTTCAGGTCCAGCCTGTCGTCCCTGTTTTTGTCAAACATCTTCATCTGCAGGTACATGGAAGGCAGAGCAAAGATGGCGGTGAGTGAAAATGACATTTTAGCAGCTTGGTCGAGATGAGATGATTAGATGATTAGATTAGATTCAACTTTATTGTCATTACACAGGTACAGGTCCAAGGCAACGAAATGCAGTTTAGGTCTAACCAGAAGTGCAATAGCAGCAAGTGCAGAATAAGCAGTGGTTCCATATGTACAGGACATGGGTTATTACTGAATAAATATAGAGATGGATACTATTATAAACATAATTTTACTGATAGATTTGTCCTATGAGTTTAATATATAGATAACTAGTATTGTGAACTAAATTTACTGCTGGATATGTACCGAATATAATATACAGGTGGATATTACTATGAATAGAGTTTTACAGATATGTACAATAGCATAATATACAGATGATTGTTATTATAACAGAGTTTACATGTACTATGAATATATGTATAGATGGCTATTACTATAGGCAGAATGCCCTGTTACCATGGTTTCAGTGTACTCCTCCAGCTTCTCAGGCGTGATGGATTTCTGGTGCTGAAGGAACAGGTCCTGTAGGAAACCCTGAGGGGAAGCAAGAGTTTCTAAGTATTACAACTAATTTGACGTGGTACTGTGCATATATACACAGACGTGTTACCTTAAGCTCATTGGCTGAAATGTAACCACTGCTATCTGTGTCATAGTTTCTCCAAATCTGTAAAGCAAAAAGGCAGATAATAATAAGATCATTAGAGAGTTTTTTTTAAATTAATGCATTTATGAAGACATATAAGCCTTTATTCAGACCTGAATGTTTATCTTTTAATACAGAGCTTTATGAAACTCTATGGATGTTATTAGTTTCCACTGGTAACTCTTAGGACAGTACTAAATGTGTTTAATTTCTGTTGTTTGGTGTTTTCTCCTCACCCTCATGAACTCCACGCTGTTGTCCAGCGGAGTTTCTCTGCGGAACAACAGCAGGAAGTTCTCTTCCTCTGGAAGCATCATGGCAGCCAGCTGGAAACAGACATTACAGAGTTTTTGGGGTAGATCTTTTTCCTTCAAGAATGACAAATTTACTGTCTATGTTTTTGATGCATGTCAGGATGCCAAGTCATAACGGTCTTTGTTACCGTCTGTATTTTCATACAGTTTGAAATCAGAGGCGAATCATGAATAAAGAACAAAGCAAGGTTTGATTTATAATACGCCCTTAATAAGTCTGCCAGACTGATTCAAGTTCTGTTCAATCACACTCATCACAAGTCAACCATGTGCCTGCAGTTCAATTTGTCCCATCTGTAGGATAAATAATAAATAATATAAACACAAACCCAACTCTAATGCTGTTGTCCCAAGCCTTACCTCCTCGATTGGCACATTTCTGTCTGCAGTAGGGTCATACGGAGACACAAATCTGTCTCTCATTCGTCTTATTATGTCTTCTGTTATCTCATCTGTCTGAAAACAACATTTTCATGTTAATTGTGCTTTCCTCCTACTTTGCTTATACATATATATATATATATATATATATATATATATATATATATATATATATATATATATATATATATATATATATAGTATACAGAGACTTTTTATATTTATTTAAAATAAATAGTTTAAGCCCAGTCCCATCAAGCTTCAAACCCAGAGTAGCTGAAATCAGGACTTAAATTACAAATAAGAAATAAACCTACATTGTTAAAAGGAGACACAAACAAAGTATATAGAGAGTAAGAATCAGGTTTTATTCTTTATAATGAAACAAGTGTTCAAAGTCTGAACCTGTAAAATGTAAAAGATCTACTTCAATGCATAAGATTTACCTTCATTCCCAGTTTTTGCAACATGTGTTTGAAAAAGTTGTCCATCTTCTTTCCTTCAATGTAGCCTTTGTCTATAAAAGAGAATATTGTAAGAATTTCCCTATATTACTAAAGCATTTTGATGCTTTAAAACCCAATAAAACTACAAAATAGTGAATTTATCTCAACATTTTTATTGACATATAAAATGTCAAATTCTCTCCTTCAGTGTTTCAGAAAATTAAATATTCCTGAATTAATGTATGAGCTTTTACTGAGGACGAACATACCAGGACATCTAACCATAGTCTCTTTTGATCATTTGATTTTTTTTTTTTTTTATCTTAAAATGTAACATAAAGGAGCTCCATAAACCCTTTTTTTAAAAATATAAAATAATTAAGGTGACCTCTCTGTACCCAAAAGCTAAATAATCTTCCACAGTACTTCAACTATCATGTAAGGGAGCTGATGTTTGGGATTTAATTTTTTTTCTTGGGTTAATTAAAGATCTAATGTGCAATTCTCAAAAGACTGAATCAGCAAACAGAGAATAAACAGTTTAATGAGTTCTTTCACAAAAGCTTTTATAAGGAGCTTTTAAGTGGTTTTATGATTCAGAGTAACTACTTCCAACATCACGGAAAGAAATCTTACTGGATTCAAAGATCTTGTTTTACGCATCTTTAAAAATATAAATTTGTTTCATTTAGACTTATATCTATATGGATAAATTTAATAACATTTATCATTACAATCCAATACTAATGTTCCTTAACTATGAATACATTTCAATTCCTCTTAATTTCCCTATCTATATGTGAAAAGTGGTCTTTGCATATACTCTTAGCTCTTTGAGAAATATATATTTTTTCATTTTCATATTGCTGAGAACATTGAATTCCCAATAAAATGGTAAAAAGTATTAAATTAAGGGATTAGAATGGATTAGCTGATCAATGCATCATATAGTCAATAATAAACAAAGGTGCCTACTGAACTGTTTTTTGCCATTAACTTTACCTATATAAGTAAAAATGACAGCAAAATCCATATTTTCTACTTGTTGACAACAGTTTGCATTTAGAAAGGAGATATTAAGAACGATATAAGTTTTTGTACCATCTTTGTCGAAATGTTGCCAAAACCGTAAGAAACTTGCGGCATCAAGTCTGTCCAGTGCGCTGTCCATGGTTCTGGAGATCAGCTCAAAAGTCGGGTTTGTGACAAGAAAAAAAAAAAAAAAAAAAAAAGAAACAAAAAAAGAAAAAACAAAAAAAAAATATCTTGCAGAGATGCAGAGATAAGAAATATTCCACTGAAATTAAGTCTTCTTGGGCTTTTCCCTTTGCGTGTCCTGATATCAGTAATGATGAAAGAAAAGGGAGGCTCAGCCTTTTATATGGGAGGGGGAGGGAAATGAATAGAAAGAAATGGAGGCCGTATGAGGAGAGAGGGAGTGGAATGTGACCAACAACTCATTTTATTGATAGAAACAAAAACTAAAGAAATACAAAGACAAACATCTGACAGTTTGAAGTCACATTTCCAGGCTAATGCAACAATTTACATAACCATTAAAATCCATTTTAAACAGAAATTATAAACAAGAATCCCTGTAATATATAATCTCCCAGTAAAATTAAAACCATCACCAAGTTGCATCAATAATTGTTCACGTTAACATAACCTAAAACAATAAACATATATATTCACTAAACAGAAACCCCAAACAAACATTAATACATATTTACATAGAAGTATGATACATAGATAAGTGCAGCAGTAAGTCATTAGGATGTAAGTCATAACAATGAATTTTATTGTGAGGACAAAGCAGCAGTGTTGATAAAAAAAACAACTAACTTTTACATTTGATCCCATGTTTTTTTTTTCATAGGAAACATTTGTGAACTTGTGTCAGCAGGAAGGTCAGTGTTGCAATGATATAAACGAAACGTTACAGTTTGACATGATTTCATGCCCAGATAAAACTCTAAGAGTTTCATCCAAGAATAGATTATGAATAGAAAAATAGTCCATCCCAAAGGTAAAAGACAGACATTGCATTTTGGTTTATATAAGCCCAAAGACTCAACAAAACTAAAAATGCAAGAACCTGGGTGATTGATAACATAATGTACCGGCACAGAATTATTAAGTCTATGTGTGGGGATCATATGCAGAAGTAATCAGAAAAAATAATCTCTAGAAATAAATCCCATGAACACACAGCTAGAGATTCTGGAATATCCCAATGTTTCACTGCCAAGACCAAAGTTGAGGACAACATGCAACAGTAGTCATCTTGGAGTTGAAGGGTGTTATTTAAATTACAAAAATACAAAATGTGGAGTTTTGATAATCTCTGTAACAAAATCTTTTCATTTTCTTTCAATTCATCTGTTTTAACAGGATGAATGGTTTGTTACATGATGGAGAACGCTCAAAATTGCTTTTTATATGTTCAAAATATGTTTCGGATCTATTTTTTCTCAGTACTTTGGGTTAGAGGAGCTTTTCAATGCAATGTTTCTATAAACTGGTTCTGTGCACCAGGTAAAACCTGGCTAGAAGGTCTTTTTAAAACTAATATAGCTTTTAGCTGTCAAGGTAATGGATAACGTACGAGTTTGTAAAAAAATATCACAGTTTTCTTTGCCATGTGCTGTTCTAAAACTTTAAAATGAAACAGAAATGAAAACCCTGCATGTATGTGACTGATGCCATACATGTTTTGTTCTGTCTTGTGCTGAAAGACTAGAGGAACGAGATCTAAAAAAGGCCGAAATCTTGCTGGAATCACATCGAAGGAGCGTCGTCCCCGGACTCGTCCTCAGATTTGTTGTCAGACTTGAGGTCAGAGCTCAAAGCCGAACTCTCGCTGTCAGCTGGACTTAGATCTGTGTCTGTCTGAGATGGGAGCCTCACTAAGAAGATAAAAATGAAATCAGACAGGAAAGATAAGAAAAGATGCAGTATTGACAATGCATAAAAAATATTTATTTTTCAACAACAGCAATCATCAAGCATTTTGGCTAGGATTCATATTAAACTAAAATAATTAAAAAAAAATTTTAACCAGGTTTGATTCTGTCATCTTGACAAGCACAATAAGTTAACAAGGATTCCTGTTTATTTTGGTCGCAAATTTTACTCCTGTTCTAAATACAGCCAAGATGGTGTAAGTATCGATATCACAAGTGCTGCTTGATGCATAAACCTCTCCTACTAAGGATCCTGTTAGAAGTATTTTGGCACCCTCTGGTGGTCATGAAGCTGAAGCGCTTGCTCAGCAGACCTGTGTTAAACTGATTAACTTCGTAACCTGTACAAATCTAAGGTAGGTCATGAAATAAAAAAAATCCTACCAGCTTAATGATTACTTCTACAACTGATATATGAGGAAAGACGCCTTAATAAGATGTTGTCATTTTTGTTTTGCCACATTTTTATGACATTAGGCAATAAAGGAATGCATATGAGCAATGTTAGTAATCTATATAAAATTGGTAGAATTGTGAAAATTGTAAATCCTGTGCACGTATTTCAAGTATGAAATTTTTTATTAAATGATTAATTCAGAATATAAATGGACAAATGACTAATTGCGTACACTAGTTTTGTATTAGATAAGGGATTACCAGTCCTTAGAACAGTAGAGCAGTTATCTTCAATATTTAGGTGCATTTAATACGGTGATGATGAAAAAGCATTGCTTCTTTAGAATCATAAGTTGTAACTCAATTTTGAAGTCCTGTGTTAGGAATATCAGCATCTATAAAATATTCATCATAATGAAAATTAAATATGTGCCTTATGTTTCTAGTTTGCCTCACAAAAAATAATATACTAACTTTGTTAGTATAATATTACACTTAAGTGTAATATTCAGCTTCATCTCTAATTTAGATTCTGCATAACAGTAAAAACATATATATTTTATATAAATTAAGTAATTGAGTGGTTATAGAATATTGTTGGTGAATTAGTCCAACTAAGTGAGAAGTGTTGTGCATAAAGTGGGCAGATATTCAGTGAGATTTACCAGACAGGATAATAAGATTTACGTAAAACAAAATGCTTGTGTCTAGCCAAACCTTTTTACTACCAGGCCTCAAAGATACTGTTAAACATTTTATTTTGACTGAAGATACATTTTTAAAAATCTTTTAGAATTATTTCCACAAATACTTGCTTTTGAATGCAACCAGTGACTAAATAATAGTATTTAAGAGATGCTCAGCTTAGACATGGGCTGAATCTCACACAGATGATTTCATCTTTGTTTAATGTAAACTTATCTTCGGCTAATTAAATGTCTTCCCTATGGGATTTCAGTGACAATGATATATGATACCCTGAATTTCCCCCTTGAGGGACAATAAGAGAGTTTCACATCTTTTTTGTGAGAGCTGAAATTGAATAATTATGTCAGTAAAATAGGTCAGTTAGGGAAATGGTGAAAAAAGGAAGCGGAAATGCTCCAACCGTAGCTCGGGAGGGACTTGGTGCGCTCGCGTTCTTCCTCGATGGTAGGCGGCAGACTGGACGAGCGCTTCAGAGATGACCACTGTCGGCTGCTGGCGCCAGAGTCTGCACCTGTGACGCTGGGCTGGTCGAAAGTGTCCCCATCTGCAGGAAACTCACCTACAGGAGGAACGGAAGACAAACCTGAAAACTATGTGGCATCTTTGATTAATTTGTCTACAACATTAGACGTTTAAATAATCAGATGAAAAGAGAGGACACAGTTTTTTCCTACTTTGGTCTAAATTAATGCAAAATACTAATGCTAATTAAAATACTTTATTTTGGGATTTTTGACGTTAGCTCACTATTCAAAATGTTTAAACCTTTATTTAGATTTTTTATTATAAAGTAGCACACTTGAACAATGAGGCCAAGATGAACGTGTGGAGCAAAGACTACATAAAAATGGTAAATTCTCTTATATCTTCTTGTCTCTTTGATTTTAAAATCACATCTTTTGGCACACCAATTAAGACCAACAACTTCTGATTACGGAGGAGGATGGGTTCCTGTAAGTGTTAATTATAGAAGTGGAACGTCGAACTGCAAAATCACGGACGCACGCAGACATCTGGCCGTGCCAAGCTGCCGCCTGGGGCCGAGTGCATCTGCTCCTCTCTGTGGCGGACCTTTCGCTTCTGTTGTTCTGAGCGCGGCGTGCGGAGGCGTCACGCGTGGCCCTTGAAAGCCTTCATTAAACATCTGGTCACCTGTTAAATTAACTGTTGTGTTTTTAGCTGCTCTTTTCCTTTCAGTGTTGCTTTATGCATTCGGTGATGCCGAACAGTCCTACTTACAGGGACGCGTTTTGCATTTAATTATAGCTTGTTTGAATGTTTTGTCGTCTTAATCCTTGCCGATATTAAAAATAGAGCCTCCACAGAGACAATTGTGTCATTGTTAGATAGTATAAAGAGATAGTGACCCTCCAGTGGAGACAGGAGTCCTGCAGAGCTGCTGCTTGTGCTCTCTCGGTCTTGCTCCGACCGTGCCCTCTTCAGACGGGGAGCAGGAAGTGGCGCTTTGGGAGACAAACTGCCAGCCGGAGCCTCTACAGCATCATCTGGAAGACAAAATCGATTACCACTTCAATAAGAGAAGGATGATCTACATCAGGGGTGTCCAAACTTTGCGGCTTGAGGGCTGAAACTGTTAAGTCAAATAGCACTCGAAGGCCAAAAAAACCCCCAAAAAAACGAAACAGACGAAAAAAATGATTTGTTTAACCTGCTGTGCAAAATATGATCATTTTAAGCCATCTGTATTTAGCTAATATTAATAAATAAATTCTAATCAGGTTCTAATGCACCAAAGTCTGCAGTTGAGTAAAAGTCATTGGTTAGCTGTGATAGTATTTAATAGAAAATGAAAGAGAATGTAAAAAGTCGGGTTATTAAAAAAAAAATGGTTTGTGTTGTACCCAACATTTAATTGTAAGATTTGAGGTTGTCTGCAATAATGTTGCCCCGATTAAAAATAAAAAGTTTCCAGCTGCACGAGCCACCAGGGCTGGTCGGTCAAAACTTTTTTGAAATGGAGTCCGAGGGGCCACACAAAATCAAAACAGGGGTCACAAATGCCCCCGGGCCACACTTTGGGCACACCCGATCTACATCATCATACACGGGTTATAAGCAGGAAATACTGACAACTTGTCCTCTAACGTACAGTATCGTAAAGTTTACAGCAGAGGTCTAAAAGATGGCTGTAGGGTGTAGTTGTCAGTCTCCATCTTACCAGGGACGGCTATGCTGCATGGCCTGGGACTGGTTGGACTCAGGGGCCCCGATGTGCGAGAAACCAGCGGGGCTTTAGCAGCGTGGGGTGGGACTGGTTTAGGGGTGACGCTCGGGGGTTTGGACCTGGGAATCGGCTCAGGTTTGGAGTCCTCGGGGTCTGAGGAGACCGCGGGATGGACGTCTGACTTTTCTGGGGAAGAGAAAAACGAGTCAGACGTTTAGAATTCATGATGAGATCATGTGGTTTTGTTTGTGAATTACTAATTAATTACAATGGTAATATTTAGCAACATGTTAATAGGAATGAAAAAATTAGAAAACAAAAAAAAAAAACAACAAAAAAAAACATCAACAACGAGACCAGTAAATTGGACACTAAACTTAACTATAAAACCTAAACTCAAAAAGAAAACAGAGGAAATAAGAAAATGTTTTTCTGTTGGCTTATGGCCTTGTTCTATCATGTAAAATAATGAATACTTTTGGCTTGGCTTTTGTTAAGAATTGCTGTTTTCTTCATCGTAGTATTTTCTTTTTTGCTTTGTCTCTTTTGTGATTGTCGTTTTGGGGAAATTCTGTAAGCATTCTGAAGGATTGTGCATTTTTTAAAAAAGATTTTAGAAATGTTCTCCAGTTCACGCAGGTATAAACACTCACGTTTTTCTGGGTCCACTTTGTCCGGGACTGAAGGTGAATCGGACTGAAAAACAACAAGAGAGTCAAAGTACTTGCTTTAGGAAAGAAAATCATCATTTAACCAGCTTTAAAATGAACTTTTCTTCTTGGCTATTAAAGAGAGGAATTCTGATTAATAAATATGTAGCTTTTACTGCTGATGTAACAGTGGACAGTTTGTGACCAATAGCATGCCCTGCCTTGTACCCTCATTACTGTTTATTCATGGGGGCTAATGTCTGCTAAGACTGCGCCAAATATTGCATCACCTATGAACTGGACCAACCTTCTTTTCGGCCATTTTGTCCTGCCTCGTTCGTTCTTGCCTAGCCTTCATCTCAGCCAGCAGATCCTTTCCCATCACAGGAACACCAATGTGGCGGTGCATGTATGGGTTCTCCTTCTTTTCTGTGTTCTCCTTTTTTGGAGGGCTTTCTTTCTTCTCCGGGTTCTCCTTATTTTCCATCTTTGGGACGTCTTTCTGCTCCTCTGCAGGCTCAGTCACAATCAGAGGCGCCTCCGTCTCAGGCTCGGTGTGGTTCAGGGTCTGCGTCCTGTGGGCCTCCTGATGGTGCTCTGGCACAGCTGGAGATTTTGCGGGTAGCGTTGGAGATGTAGGTGGAGCCTCCTCAGTCACTGGGCTGGTGGTGGAAGCGGGCGTGGCGGCGTTGCGGTGCGCTGGCGGAGGGGGTGAAACGGAGGAAGCCCCGTGGCTCTTGTCAGAGCGGGTAGCTTTGGCTTTGATGAGGTTAAAGAAGCCACTCTTCCTGGATTCCCGTTTTTTGTCTCCTGATTCGGGCGTGGCTATTGAAGGACTTTTTATCGAAGGAAGTCTGAAAGAATATTTGAAAAAAATGTAACATTTAAATGATGTTGCCTAATGTCAAGTTTTCAGGTTGTTAGACAGAATTTCATTACTTTTTATGCTGATGATTTACAACTAATATTCCTTAAAAAACAAAGCAAACAAAACAAAACAAAAAAAAACCCTCCGCTAATTTCAAGTGTTTTAAATTCTATCAATTCAAATCAGAATCAGAATCGGAAAAGTCTAATAATCCCAGAGGGAAATTATTTTGGGAGCGTAGAAATCGGGAATATGGTAAAGAGAACATGCCATCATGCTTTTTAAGTCAGAAGAATAAAACCTCTGAACAGCGCTGACCTAAAGCTGAGTTTAACAACGGTCCTGGAGAAGAAGTCATCCAGACCCTCATCCAGGTTTCCCATCGGGTTATTCTGCTCTGCTTCATGTGGCGCTGAGCTCTTAGCGGCCTGTCGCTAACACAGAGGCAGAAAACACAAAGTTAAAACATAATAAGAAAATGACGTTTCCTAAAAAACAAAGCAGTTATAATGACAAAGATGATTTTACCAACTTAGTTCATTTAGCAGTGATTTAGGTTTTACAACTCATGTCATATAGTATTTCATTAATACCCTAATATAAAGCTGAAACCAAGTATTTACATACAACTTGCATAAAGAAAACAATTTTATAATTTGTTCCTATCCGTTATTAAATGAGGCTAAATGTATTTTGTTTTAGGTCAGTTAGGATTATCAAAATTATTTCTAGTCATTAAATGCCAGAATAATGAGAAAGTCATTAGGGTTACAAGCCCAGATGATGATGTCATGGCGTTGTAAGACTCTTAAAGGTTAATTTACTCTAGAGTTCAATAGAGGCACATCTGTGGATGTTTTTCATTTTAGGTTACATGTCAAACAAACCGCTTCCTTCTGTGACATCATGGAAAAACTATAAAAATAAATATATAGGGAAGATAATCATGAACCTCCACAAGTCTGGTTCATTTGTGGATACAACTTCCAGATGCCTGAAGGTGCCACGTTTTACTTCGCTGCTCATAATTCCCACCCATCAAACCATTCAGAAAGGTTTTCTGACACACAGACAAATATGTTTTGTTGGGAAATTTGAGTTTCAACCTCTGAATAAAAAAAAAATATTGTGATGATCCTGGCAGAAAAGGTGGATTTTGCATAAAAATGCCAGTATGTGAAAAGAAAATGTCATTTAGACAGTGAAAAAAAAACAGAGTTTCATCTGTATTAAAATTTAGCTAATACTGAAAACAACAAAAAAAAGTAAAAAAAAGTAAAAAAAACAACAAATTGTAGGCATAATTTCTTTGTGAACGCTTACTGGCGCTCTGCTGGGTTTTGTTCTCTTCTTTGGCTTTGGTCGGGATTTGGTGCAATTTTCCAGGGTTTTGTGCTCCAGCGGTGGCAGCTCTCCCAAATACACCGAGTTCCCGTCTGAGGGAGTGGGAGGGGGAGGCATGTCCCCGCAATACGACATCCTGTCTGATGCTTGTGGAGGAGGAGAAGGGAGAGGTGGGTCCTCAACGTGGATCGGGACCTCCTCAAGAGCTTTGTCCAAGTCAAACTCCATCTCTGTTGGGCAAACAGAACAGCCAATGTTGAGTTTTACTTTGGTTTCTATCCACAAATCACCATCATTAGGTGATGCAATAGACATCCAGCGATAAGTCCGTCATATTAATAAAGATTTCACAGGTGCACAGTTTTGGATTAGTGCAGAAGTTTGAGCTTCATGTACAGGTTTGAATTTTTCTAGGAATGCTTCTCAAAGGGATGAGCCAAGTTATCACTGATGTTATGTAAAAAAAAATAAAACTGCATTGTTGGGGATTTATGTCAAAAAAGCTTTACAGAAAATCTTCAACATAGTTTGAACATGTGGGAGGGGAAGTAATAAATAAAATAAGACGGAACAGGAAGTGCTGAAAGTGAAAAACTGCAAAAGCAATTTCACGACTTCTTAGAAATAAAACCAAATTCCACGTATCGCCCTCCATTTACGGCAACTAATCAGTCAAACGTGCCCCACAGGCGTCGTTAAAGCTATGGGCGGACAGGCTATTTTCAGCTGCTGTTCTACAACTTCTGCTTCTCTTTCCTTCAGTCATGAACAACCAGTTAAACCTTTAAAGTTGTGTCTCATATTCTGCCTTTGCCTGTGGATTGTTTGAGGACTCTTTCATGGCTTTCAAGCTGTTTTTTATTTAATAGTTTATGCAGCAAATAACAGAACACCATTCACTCACCGAATGCCACAGAAATAGGCCGCAGCATTCTGACGAGGATGCTTTTCCTCTTGGATTTAGGCGTCATCTATTGAGTGAGAGGAAACTTTAGCAGGGACTACCATTTATTTATTTTCTCTTTCCATTCATCTTTGTTAAATTTATTCTAAAGGATCTCTGTGTTTCCCACCATGCAGGGGTCCACATCGTTGACTCTGGGTTTCTTATCTTGATCCTGTTTCTGACTGTGCTCGTGGTTCTCTGGCTGTAGAACCGTCTCGTCCACGACTTCTAGCTCCATCTGGGGTTCGTGTCGTAACAGAGGATGCTCCTTTCTGATCAGGTGGTCGGCCTGGAGACACATTGGGGAAGCAAAAGATGATGGAGGAGGAAATAAAAACCCAGAAGGGTTGAGAGAGGAGATGACACTAACCAGTACGTGTTGGGAACTTGATAGCGACTCCAGGATCTCATCAACAATGCGATCAGACAGAATGGACGCCACACCGAGCTTCACTTCACTGCGACACGTGGAAATAATACCACTAAGGTGAATCAAATCGAAAGCAGGACAGAGGAAATTGTTCTGGCAGATAATTTAAATGATGGCAAAGTAGAAATGAATACTGATTCGTTATCAGTTCTCAAAGTGGACTCACAAATATAAGAGCATGTTTTACTATGCTGACTGGATGACCAGCTAAAATTTGATTAGAATTAAAAATGACTTTAAAATTATTCCCCTGGTTAATGAGAAGGCTCAGTATTATTATTTAAGTAGCATTGGGTTCCAAAATATTTCAAATATCATCTTTGATGTCAAGAAATAAAATAGCTGTACTGTTTTTTGGAATATTAAAATGAACAAAATAAAAATCTTTGTTTATTGCTGAGCAAAGTAAAAAAAAAAAAAAAAATCAGATGTTTTGATGTATTTCCTGATAAAATAAAACTAACTACGTCCAGAACCGTGGCTTTAAAAACAAACTATGTATGGAACTGGGATTTTTGCGCACATTATACCATAATCAGAATCAGAATTAAGTGTAATCGCCAAGAAGATTTGCACTTACAAGGAATTTTGATGGTGCAGACAAAAAATAAGAATACAGTAAAAACTGCCTACTCTTCTGTTGTAAATGCTACCCCTTAGACATCCATCCATCCATCCATCCATCCATCCATCCATCCATCCATGCAGACCTGATTTTGTTGATGATGTCCACACCAGACTGTTCCAGGAGTGTGTTGGTGACGAAGCTGCGAGGGACGGTCATCCTCCCTAAACCAGCCTTGAGCAGCTCTTGACGAAGGCCGCTCCTCTTCATCACATGAGGACAAAGCCCTTCCGCAGCGTCAACCATAGACACCAGCATCGTCTGCAGCCCAATAGATGATTTAGTTTCCAACCCTGATCGTTAATTCTTACTGGCAGTGTCATCAATGCAGGGTGCATGTTAACTGCAGCCGACGCTACATTCAGTTTGGTACCTGCAGTTGCTCGTCCATCACGCTCGCCACCTCACCAGCCATTGACTCCAGTTTATCCTGGATGGCTGCGACAAACGCCACTCTGGATTCCCGACTCTTCAAGTGATACAGGTTGGGGAGCAGCTGGAACAAAATCCAAGTAAACTATTATATTTATGGAGCCTCCACCTTTATTTATGCCATGCACTGGCACGCTGAAGGCGATCTGGTGGTCACGGTCAGTGTACTCTTACAGTTTTAGAGTTCTTTGCGTCCTTCATGAGGTTTTCTGCCAGCTTCATGTCTTCCTGAACAGAGTTGGCCTCTGAGAACCTCAGAGAGTTCAGGTGATCCTGGACCCTCACGCACATCGTGTCCATCATCTGCATCAGACACAAGTTTAAAGCCAAAGTATGATTTTAACAAACTGTTCAGAGTCAAAGGTCTGTTCAGCCAGGACATTTTTTTTTACTGTTGTTCCTACCTGCTGTGTGGTGGTGGTGACTATTCCCTGCTGCAATCTGTACGCCTGCTCCTGGAGGTATTTACGCGTCTCGTGGTTCCTCAGCAGGTACTGCTCCATCTACAGGAATGCAGCCGCGGTTTTTAGATTTCAAAACTTTACAAAAGATAAGCGACAGATAAACAAGAACCTTTAGTAAGGCGTCCTCCGTCTTATCTGGATTGGCCTTCAGTGCCTGAGCGGCATCCATGATTGGAACAGGCATGAATCGAATTGTGTAGTTCCTAATACAAAGAGAGCAGAGGGTTAACACCATGCAGAAAAAAAATTCAATAAATTTGTACACTCTGAAACCTCTCAATGCAACAATTTTATGCTTACTTCTCCAAAGCTGCAGCTACATCCTGTAAACCCTGGGGGCTGACGTTGTTTCTGTCCCACATTAAGGTCCTGAGGAGAGACAAAAAAAGCAGACTGAATGGTAACTCATGCAACTGTCTTCTTCTTTAGGCTTTTCCTTTTCAGGGGTCGCCACAGCAAGCCATTTGTCTCCATCTAACCCTTTCTTCTCCATCCACTTCTCTCACAACAACAACCTTCATGTCCTCTTTATCTCCATCCATAAATCTCCTCTTTGGTCTTCCTCTAGACCTCCTGCCACACAGTTCTAACCTCAGCATCCTTCAACCAATATACTCACTATCCCTCCTCTATACTTGTACAAACCATCTCAGTCTGGCTTCACTCGCTTTCTCCAATTCAGCTAAGTGATTGTTGAAGTCTATTTAAAAAAAAAAAAAAAAATTATCCTTCTTCTCTCGGTAAACTTAAACAATTTACCTTTTTCTCCAGACACATATGCTCATTATATACCACGTATATTTTAAAGATTTCCCTTAAAACGTGATTTTCCCAATACAATATGTTTAGCAAAAAGGATTAGGATCCCTACGTACCTCAGCTTGGTGTTGATCTGCAGGGCTTTGGCCAGTATCTTGGCTCCCATGTCTCCCATGGAGTTTCCACTGATGTCCAGCTTGATCAAGGAGGAGTTGCTCCCGAGAGCATTAAGGATGATGGAGAGGTCGCCCTTCAGCTTGGAATCAGCGAGGGACAGTGAAGTCAAAGGCTATCAAAAAAAAAGGAAGGAATTTAGAGAAATAAATAACTATAGACAGCATGGAAATGATTTCAATCATATGCATTTGTCAGCATGAGAGAAAAATGAGGATCTACTACTCACTGTCTCTTCTTCTTGAATCATGTGAACCAGGTTATCCAGGACCTGAGCAACATTTCTGCAGTAACAGCATAAGAGAAGAATGATCTAGGGTTCAAATAGTGAATAGCCATTGCTGGGCTGGTATAAAACTACATTTGTTTGGCCGTAACCAACTTAGATTTGATATTGTTGAAGTTTTTGCCCAACGATAGGTGTCTGATGGAGCGGTTCTTGGCCAGCCACACAAGAAGGGTGGTGAGATCCATGTCCAAACCTGAGCAGGAACACAGAAGCATGAGCTCAGACCTGAACGAGCACAAATCCAAAAATGTGGGAGCCGAAGCTGAAGTGTCCTCACTGTTGTCTGAAATATCCAGACTGGAAATGTTGGGGATCTCTGCGATGCAACCCTCCAAAATCTGCGAGCCCCCTGAACGAAGCTGGAAGAAAATGAATTCTGTATTTTGTAACGCTTCTTCAGCTCTGTGAATTTGCTCGGTGTTAAAGTATTTAAAAAAAAACATGCTGGTGTGGAGTGTTGAGATCTGTGGTGGACTTACCTCACAGCTGCTGAGATCCAGAGAGACATCGCTGAGGTTTGGGTTGCAACCAAGGCCCAACAACAACGACCTACAGACGAAACAAATGAGAGACGGCAGTTTAAAGTACAAAAATGTACACAGATCATTGATACTTCACACAAAATAATGACAACTTCCTTGTTTAGGATCAATGTTATAAATTATTACTGTAAGAAACACCTTTATCATTTTTAAAATCTGCACTTATTAAAGTGAAATTTAAAAATTAGATCTTTTAAGTAGGAAAAAAGGTACTAATTCAGTTTTTGTTGTTTTAGAGCATTACTTTTACTCAGATTGCAGATCTTTAACCAAGTTCCTCTTTTGACCCGGGACTACATCATGTAACTTTAAATCTTACAAACAAAGTAGTTCCTGAATTGAATGTGAGCAACTGAACAAAAAGGTCTAACATATTTTAGATTCATACAACTGAACAACTTGGACTAAAATCCACTTCAATTAATTTTTGTCACCTTAATAAGCAGAAGTGAGGAAGAAGACGAGAAAATGGGAAAAGCCATCCAAAATTTGGCGGTTGTTTTAACTAAGATGATATCGAAATATTTTGTCTAGTAACAAAGCACGACATTGCTTAGTCATGGTTAAAGATAATTATTTTCTAACTATGAATCTTGTCAAAACCTTCATCTCATTATCGAAGTAAAACATAAACGTAAGGACACTCAAAGTGTCCAATTTATTGCTTTAATGTAGCTGACTCTTTAGCCATTCCCAGCTATACTGCTGAAACAAAATAAGCATATTCATCACAGCCTTCCTTTTCCCCCTTTCATTCTTTACATTAAATAAATATCTGCACATCCACATACATGTAATGTTCCTTTAATGCTTATTTTTGTATTTTATCTAAGATTTATATAGTTATAATTGGTGTCTGTAGGCTGGGAGCGCTTGAAACCAAAGTCAAATGTTTGAGCACACAATCTTAGCCGCTAAAGCTGGATTTTAAATACAGTTATAACCACTTCTAGCAGTTCTTACTTCAGAGCCTCCAGTGGCAGCCTGGTTCCTGAGAGGCTGACAGAAGTCAGAGCCTGAGCGCTGCTGAAAAACTGCTTAAAGGACGGAGGGATTTCTTTACACTTCCTGTAGAGGTGATGAAAAATAATGTTTTTTACAGCAAAAGAAAGTTAATATACAACAAATTCTGAATATATGCAATGTATAGTAATTGGAAAGCATTATTTGTTGAATAATAAATACTTTCTATCGTGGACAACCAAGAGTCTGCTAGTGTAGACAGCCTATTTTATAACTATGTCTGCCTTTATAGTTAAAACCAGAGGTTACCAAACTCTTCATCTTACAGTTTGCAACAGAGACCCGTGACTCTAGTGAATACAAGCTGATATACACAAAAAAATGCAAATAACCAAGTTAAATAAGAACATCAACATCAATTAGTGACAGATATTTGTTTTTTGTTTGTTCATGGACCATGAGCTTATGTCTCTTAAATAATATTGCATAGATAGACTATTATCTGTTGTAGCCAAGCCTAGTCTGATTACTACAGATGAAAATTCCACTTTTACTGTTTTATGATCCCCAGTTGGGTCTGGATTCAAAACCTGGGAAGGGCTGCACCAAACTATCTGTAATGCGATCAAACGATAGCTCCGTCATTACTCTCAATAACGTCTGACTGACCTGTGAGAGAAGACTGTTTTTGACATGTTAAGGACAGCAAGATGCTTCAAAGATCCTTTGCATAGAGATGTACACACCTGGAAATAAAAAGAAAATACAAAAAATATTGCAAAATAAAGCAACTTAGGCTGAATTTGAATTTATATATATATATATATATATATATATATATATATATATATATATATATATATATATACATATATATACACACACACACACGCACTTTATATATATATACATAAAGCAAATAATGTATTTGTGTCTTGAATAAAGTGAAAACTAATTTATAGAGGTACATTACAATGCATTATATGGTACTTTTTTTTTTAAATATACAATTAATAAGACAATATCAAATAAAAGAAACAGTGATAATTTATTAGCATATGTCCATATATTTATACATTTGTTGTATTTATGTATAATGGCTTGTTTGCTTCAACCAAAATGGAAATGATAAATTCCTGTGACATTCTCTTTGACATTCTCTTTGACATTCTCCCAACAGAAACAAGCTGTTCTTGTTTCTGTTGGGTTTTTATTGCTGTATCATATGTTGGACTAATATATATATATATATATATATATATATATATATATATATATATATATATATATATATATATATATATGTGTGTTAGTCAACATATGATACAGCAATAAAAACCCAACAGAAACAAGAACAGCTTGTTTTTATTCTTAGGTTGTCTCATGAGTAGTTTTTACCAGCTCCAGGGAACAGTCACTGTTTGACAGATCCAGAGTTTTGAGACAGTTTGGGTGACTCAGGAAACTGTGCAAATTCTGCAAAGACAATAATAAACCCCATTCAAAGAGAAGATGGGGAAGTATTCGTGCAAAACTCCATAGTCTAAAACATTTCTAGAAGATGGAGAAGATCTAAAGAGGGAAGGGTTTTGCATACCTGCAGGTCGTCTCCTCTGAGGGAGTTCCCGGACAGGTCCAAATGTGTGAGGGTGGAGGCGATGACAGGATTGGCACACAGGGCCTGACAGAGGCTGTTCACACCTGCAATAGAGAAACATTTTTTTGTTTAACACAAAAGACAAGCACAATTAACCACTTTTTCGTTTTCTGAGCGCTCACCTTTAGGAGACATGGAGGTCTTTGAGAGGTTCAGGTGGTTTAGCCCCATGGGCAGTTTGGCTAGCTGAACACTCAGAGCATAAACACCTGAAAGAAACAAAGATTCAGAAACTGGATTGGTTGCATTTAGAAAGTGGAGCATGAGCCTCAGAAGGTTGTCAGACAGTAAGCTCCCTTTTAAGTTCAAAGGTTTTTCATTTCTGAGTTTTTTAGAGGTGCTTAATCTTTCAGAAAGTCCTTCAATTTTGCTTTTTAGTTTAATAAACTGTAACATTGTGTGTCAGTTCAATTTGTTTACATGCCCTCAAGACACTTAAGACAAAATGGGTCCGATTCCTATCAAATTATACAGAAATATCTGATCAAATGAATCAAGCCAACACCAATTAAGTTCAGTCATATAGAGAGATTCACATTTGGTGACCCTTAGTCCAATTTGATTGATTTGAATAAAATACAATACAGTCACATTTGGCTCATCATACAATGCTCGATGATAAATATTCTGCATCTAAGAAAGCCCAGCTTATTGCACTGAGTAGTCAACTGCATCCCTAATCTGGAGTAAGAAAGTGGTGAAAGTGGGAACACTCACTATTAATGAAGAAAGATTCTGATGAAAGAGGCTTGGTTCTTTGTTTTTAACAGGACACTAATTATGACAAAATCTAATTTTCAACCAGTGATTGAGGAGCGTAGAATAAAATCCTGTCAAACGTTCGACAAGAATGTGAAACTATTGGCACCAAATGTGTTGAGCTTTTGCTGCAGCCCCTCTGATTCAACTTTCGCCGTAAGCATTTTGTCGACACAACAATAATCTGGGGATTAAGGTGTTATAAAACCGTCCGTGCTACTTTGTCCATCTGCTCCACTGAACTATGACACGCCCGGCTCACTTTTAAGTTACTCCAGAATTTACTTATTTTTCTCACCCGCAAGTCACTGATGCTTCTATTCACAGAGAACAACATGATGCTAGTAGAGAAAACACTTAAATGTGTGTTTGTAAAACGGTTGAGGGGTTTGGGCGAACACGAGTAGGACTCTTTCCAATAAGGTCAAAGAAATGCATCATTCTTTTAAGGATTTTTCTTTTCATATTTTTTTCTGCCAAAAGACTCCAACATACTCGGGCGTACTGTGCACCTACTATGAGCTTGGCGGACGGTTTACCCTTCATAGTCGAGCGTACTGTAGCCTACATTTCTTGCAGCAAATTCCTACAATTCTCACACTTTCTGCCAGTGGGACGAAGTGGTGGAACGGATAGTAAAATGTTTGATTAGCTGGCTGAGCAGCTAGAGCCGTTTCTTTTCCAGCAGGATCCCACCTGTCACACGCGGACCTCCGCGGAGTGAACTACGCCCGAGAATGTGGGGGTCTTTACATGAATGCACTTGTAGTTTCGACATTACAGTCAGGCAGTCTTGTAGACAGCTCAGGGGTCTGATCAGGCAGTGACACAGTGTACCGTAATGCTTTGTTGCTTACCAAAGTCGTACTTACAAATTTTAACAGATTTCTGAGCGCATTGTACCACATAAAGTCAGTCAGTAAGCACAACTCTAATCATATATAAGGCGCACCATCAATTTTTGAGAAAATGTAAGGATTTCAAGTGCACCTTATAGTCCGAAGAATACGGTAATTCTGCTCCATTGAACCCTTAGAAAGTTGTCCTCACCAAGTTTATAACCTTAACAGATTGAGTTGTGGCTATTTATTTTTGTTAAAAAGCAATTGAACCAGAGTAGCTAATAAAGAGGCCAGTGTGTGTTAAATAATAATAATAAAAAAAGATCTCTGGAAGTTGTCTGAACATTTAGGAAACATGGAGGTCCAAGTTGCTGAGCGCTGTGTCCTGGAGGTGAGTCAGCTCGATTTCACAGTAACATCCAGGCTGTTTGAATCATAATGAGTCGTTTAGGAAGTGTCTCTCCTCTAGGTGTTCATTTAAATCTTAAAGACGAATAGATAACCTCGACATAAATGCCCTGCCCTGTATAAACAGCAGAGACATTGTTTGAGGTGTGTGTCTTTGTGTGGGTGGGTGTAACCTTTGTCCTCCAGGGAGTTGTTGCTCAGACTGAGTGTGTGCAGCGTGCAGGACGGGTTGTGTGACAGAGCGCCTGCCAGTTTCTGTGCAAAATCACTGCGGAAGAGCAAAGCAGAAACAGGATGTCAGGATCAGCTTTATGCCTCAACAGCATAAATAGCTTTGAGCTGATAAACTGAAAGGATTCAACTAACTGAGAAGCTCGGACAGTGAGATATAATAAAGTCAGAATCTCCATGTAAAACAGCCTTATTTGTCTTTTTTGTTTGTTTGTTTGACAGTCATCTTGCGTCAAATGTAACTTATTTGTAGACAATATTCGTCAGACCTTTTGAGTCCAGCATTGTCCAGAACCAGTTCTTCTAGGCGACTGGATCGGGCCACAACTCGGAAAATCTGGTCACACACATCTGTAGACTGGAAGACAGAAACACAAAACACTGTGAGGGAAGACAGTATCTTTTATTTAAACAAGAAAATAAGAATGTTTTGCTCCAACTGTAACTAAAGCTGAGCTTCAGCATTTTACCAGTTTGTAGTCTTTGGTTGATAGCTTGGTAAACCACTGGTTGTATTCCAGAACAGCAATTATGGCCACAAGATCCCTACAGGAGAGACATAAAACAGTTCACATAGAATCAAGTGTTATCAAATGTTAAGTTACGCATGTTAGATAGTTATGGAATAACTAATTTCCAGAGAAACTAGAAAAGCTTTGAAAAAAGCAGATATAAACCAGGTTTCCCCAAATCTGACAAAAAAAAACAGCTGAGTATAGTTGTGAATGCAGTCAAAACGGATGGGCATCTAGACGACTCATTTCTGCATCAGTTTAGCTGTCTGAATAAAATCTGTTTTGTATTATACTGAAGGAATCGCCTGACATGACTTCACATCTGGCAGATTTCAGTTTAAATGAAAAGAAACTGAATAAACATACATTTAATGGTAAATAACTCTAGATTTGATTCAATAAGTTGATTTCAGAACAAAACAAAACCCATGTTAAAAAATAACTGGTACCAATGAATGAAATCGCCAGTTGAACAGTTATTGACAAAGTTATACTTTGTTTTTAAACTGATCGAGTCTCTCAACTCAGAAATAGTTTGCGTGTCACAAAACCAAACCGTTCTCAATCCCCGTCTCAAGCCTCATACTGTGGTGTGAGCTGAAAGTAGGAGTGCGTAAGAGCAGAACCAGCACTCTGGATGATCTACTGGGGTCGTGTAAATAGGAATATTTAAAAATATATTGCTCTTTAATCTCCAAACTGGGGAAACGTTACAATAGAAGATCCAGAACAGCCCTATTGGTACAGAGGGGTTTTGCAAAATACAACAATTGGTGGGAAAAAAGTGTGCCAATTATTTGTTTCCCCCCTGTTTGATAAATGTACTCAAATGAAAAGTTGGAATTTATCAGACATTTCAGAGTCAGATGATGCCTATTCTCATACAATATATGATGCTTCCTGCCATAAAATTTAAATATCTAACCCTGAGTGATCAGATTCGATCACTCCGGGAGGAGTTTAAATATAAATATCAATATGGTCTGAAGAGAGCTGAGTATTGTTGCAAACCTGTTCTCCAGATGAACAAAGTCCTGCAGGTTCAGTTCTCTAGTGTCCTGACTTAAATAGATGGTGTCAACATCCTGCAAAGTATAACATCAGTAGGTGAGACGATAAGAGTAAACCAACATCAGCATAAAAGGTAGAGATAGTGACAATAGAAAGGGAAATAATAGCAAGAAGAAGCAGTTTCAGCAGATGTCTGAAGAATCTGCTTGAGTTGCTGTTACAGTTTGAAAAGAGGGGGAAAGGGGAAACATTTCATAGCTATAAAACATGAAGGGAGGTAAAAAAAAAAGCACAGAAAAAATATGTAGAACAAAAAATGGAAATACAGAGTCACATATTAAAGCTAAATTGTCTAGAAAAGAAAAATCTAAGTAAAAATGTTAAAGGAAAAGGCAATTTCTCTGTACGGACCCACTGGACCTCCTCTCTGTATGGTAGACCCAAGCTGTCACACACACACCAGTACTGATGAGAAAAGCCACCTGAAAGATCCAAAACATTTATTAAAATCTGCCTGTACTGATGTCATTTCTATTATTCTGCTCTTTTCATTTATTTGTTATTGTTTTTTTATTTCATTTAGTTACCACAGGGTCCTAAATCAGCTGAGCTCTGCTCGTTCCAGACGGCCTGGAGACCCGTTAACCTCTCAGGAGGCTTCAAATTCAACTTCCTCATCAACTTCCTTCCTTACAGAGAGATACATGGGGAGGAAGAGGAAATGGGGCAAATAAAGAAAACAATTACCAAAAAACATTAAAAAAAAAAATCCAACTGAGCTTAAATTTAGATGCATGATCTAAAACGACACTTGTTTTAACAGATTAAAACATGAAGACCAACCAGACCCCAGCTCCGGATTCATTTTTTAAATTACCAATCTATCCCTCAACATTATGCTACATTTCTACACATTACTATGTAGAATACATTTCTACATCTACTTTATTCTTAAAATCCAGAAGAATTCAGGTTGCTTAGTTTGTGCAAAGTAATTTCCCAAATATAACTATTAAATTACTGTTAAAATAAAACAAACCAAATGTCAACACCTCAGTGTTTAAATATCCTGCTTTAAAATAAAGGTAGACGAGAACATATCCTTACACAAAGCTTCACATTTTAAAGTATTTTACATTTATTTTGCATGTTTATACTTTTCATTTAACATAAAACATACTGATGTATTCTGGCATTTTCTAATTCCGCTAAATACAATATAATCATTATTTTTTAAATGTTTTTTTTGTTTTGATTTTGTTTCTGACATTCTGTTTTTTATCCTTTTGAATGGTGACCTTGAGTGTCCAGAAAGGCACCTTTTAAATAAAATGTATTATTATTATTATAATTGTTTTTTATGATTTTTTTAATCAGTGGTAATTGAATACTGTTTTGGTAGACAACGAACAGATATGATTTTAAACTGCTAAAGGCACCAATACACTTTATATGCCTTTATATGTATATGCAATGGTAATCCTATCCAACTCTGAGATGTGCTCCACGGTGGTACCTACACAGGTGAGCTGGCAGGACAGATCCTCTGAATACAGCTGCCGATCTGAGCGATCACGTCATCCACCTCCTCCACCGAGCCCAGCCGGAGGCTCCAGGGCCCGCGCTCATGCTCTAAAACCAGCTGCAGGGGGCGCCACACACAAAGAAACATGACACACGGTTATTTCATCTCCCTATCATTGTGTAAAGAGGTAAATTAAAAAAACATTTATGGTGACATACATATATGGTAATCAGATACAGGGTATTGGTCGTTGGCTTAATCTTGGCAGAAGAAAATTTATGGAAAATATTTGTGTGCACTTTTAACATTTCATTTGCTGAAATATGTGTATTTCTGTGTGCACTAAGCTTGTTACTTCTAAGGCTACCATGTTAAAGGGTGAGATCATTTCCTACAACATATTTTCACAACTGTTGTGTTATTGCATAAAATATGGCACAATGTATAACAATAGGGCTTTTATCCATCGCATAAATATGATTTAAATCATAAACCACTCTGGTAAAACTGTCTTCTGTATTTTTACCTGAGTGGGCTTGTTGCTGCTTATTCCCTGAATGTCCAAGTAGTTGAAAGATTGCTCAACCTGAGAAAAATAAGAAAGCACAGATTAGGAATTGATCATACAGGTAGTGTAAAGACAGATTGGGAAGGGAAATGAAGATGGGGAAGAAAAGATGCAATGTGGGGAAAAGGTTTGATATACCGCATGTTAATGTGTGTTCCCTTTAATGAAAGACACCGTCTGACCCAGTTCAAAAATTTGCATTGGTTAAGGGTCCGAAATTAACACTCGCCAGACTCTAAATGCGGGTAAATTTCAGAGGGCTAGCTGCCACATGGTGAGTAAATGTTTGCACCAAATAAGTCATGTTTTACAGTCATCATTTGGGTGGATGCTTCATGTTCCTCTGCTGTCAGCTCGCATAAACACTCGCACATGTGACGCGAGAACTACAGCAACTACGTCATGTCCGTTTGCTAGCAACTAGCATTTAGCTCAGGCTAATTACGTAGTGGAATTATGTGGAGATGTTTAGCAGGAGTCAGTCAGAATTAAGATTTTGGCCGGTAAAAAATATGCTTGGCCGGTTTATTCTTACATCTACCTGCCAACTAGGCCGGTAAATCAGGAAGTTAATTTCGGACACTGGTTACATTACTCAAAGGTAAAGTTACATAAAACCTTCCCAGATCCGTCACCACTATGTAAAAAGTGTAGCCGAGTGAATGCAGAATTATTATTTATTATTATGTAGATATGTTCTGTGTCCTAAGTTGCAGGGACAACCTGATACCCTGGAGGATGTACAGCAACATCTTCTGTCCCATGGCCTCAGAAGGATGCACTAACTTTTAAGGCCTGGTTTGCAACACTGTTGCTCTGTGTTTGGAGAGGATGCGTTACACCCTTAATGACAGGCTGGAGGATTTTGGAAGAACTTGGAAACCAGTGATCTCCTTTATGGGAGAGATGGACACTTACTACATACTATATCAGTGGTAGTGTCACTGTTTCTGTTTAGTCTCGTGTATGTTTACAACATGTTAAAAGCAGCCATTTCTTGTCGACTCTACATTAACGAGTTGCAATACAGAAGTTGAAGCCTATGAAATGTATCAGCAAGCATGTCAAGTTCATCCCATAATATTGATCTCCTTGACCATTTTAGTCCTTCAAAAATACATTTAGAGGATGGAGGAGCATCTGTTCTTGCTAAGGCTGCATGGTTTCCTACAGGTCTTCAAATCATGAGATCTTGATGCTGCTTGAAGTAGCCTGACTTTTGTATTATTTTGGTAAATTTAACATTTTCAGTTAACTGATGTTAGTGATGTGGTTCTTATTGAATTTGTGTTCTTTTATAATTATTTCATTAAATTACTATATATATATATATATATATATATATATAGATATATATATATATATATATATATATATATATATATATATATATATATATATATCTATATATATATATATATATATATATAAATTATTACTAATTAATAAAGAGAATTTGACTTTATTAGAACATTTAACTTAATGCTAAATTTTTTAATTTTTTTTTGTCTCAAGTCTCAGAAAAAAAAATCCCAAAAATGTGACATACAACTAACTTAACTTAAAAACACTGGGACTGTTGCAGGTGTCCGACTACACATGCGTCACAAACAAATGCAATATTCAGAGCTGCCATTAATGAGTCAAATTAAGGAGAACACTGTGTCCCACAATAACACAGGAACATAAATCCATCCATCTTATTTGTTCCTTTGCTCCTGAGTCACCTATTCACTTTAGGAAGTGTTGGTTAGACAGTCATAGGAAGAAAAAAAAAAGTGCAAAGAAGGTTGATCTGAGGCGCATTATTCAAATTGAGCCTGAAGTTATATTTAAGAATATAATCCTAAAAGTGGATCCGTTTGGACGCTAATCATCTACAATATCTATCAAACAATAGCTATGAAATACACCTTTAACAAATGTTGGCACTCTGAAGATCTTTTTTTTTTTTTTATACGTGCTAAATTATGACCTTTAAGATAGTATTTCATTTCCGAGTTTATGGCAACAAGCTGGGGCAGGCCATTTCCTGATTTAATACAACAATGCCGCTGGGCACAAAGGCAGCTCTATGATAACAGTTCTTACAGTTCGGTGGGGATGAACTTCTCTTGCTCAGCCAACACCTCTCATACCAGTTGGAGTGGAGACCACAAGCCAGGCACTATCACTGCTGGACCTCGCTCAGCCACTTATGGCTGAAGTGCAGCAACATCTGGTGCAAAAAGCCTGAGGCCAAGGGGAACGGAGGCTGCTGTAAACACGTTTCAACCCTGGCGGCTATGAGCTATTCAGTGTGTTTAGTTTATCGGGAGAAAAGTGGTAAATCTCGCAAAACAATCTTAACATAATTGGCAAAACTCCAGTCTCGTTTCAGAAGAAGGCGTCATGTTTCAGTAAGCCTTAATATTCTAAAAAGAGTTCATTTTGAGCTTTACAACCAGTAAACTAAGCCCATAAACTTCACACTTGACTTTCCTAAGGGCTTCTCTGTGCAGAACAGAAGCGCCTGTGTGTCTGACTGTGTAATTCATATTCTCACGGTCTCAAATAGGAACAGAAACCTAAAGGAAGCGTACTTACTAATGTGGAAAAAAAAGAACAGAGCTAAAAAAAAAAAAAAAAAAAAAAAAAAAAACAATCTTCCAAGCAAAATAAAGCTACAAACAATCTGCAGATGTCTGGGGAAAAGTCAGACACGCCATTTAATTTTCCTTTGAATTCGAGCAGCAATGTGCAGTTTTCCTGCCAACAGAGAGCAAGTGTAATGAAGGAAAGAGGTGGAGGAAAAAGGAAGTGAAACACCAGATTTCTTAGAAAATCTGATAGATAGTAAGGCACAACATCTATTATAGAGTGGCACTGGAAGAGAATACCAGAGAAATGGACGACAACATGAGTGTGAGAATGAAACAGAAAGGGGCACAGAGGCAGTGCCCTCTACTCTGCTCTGTTTGCCAGCTGTTAAATTCCTCCATTGTCCTTTTTTTCCCTCTCTCCCTCTGCTGGGACAGTCCACACTCAGGAACAAGCCACTCTCTGTTTTCATTCACTCACACACACACACACACACACACACACACACACACACACACACACACACACACA
The DNA here is from genome assembly GCF_011125445.2 of Fundulus heteroclitus. Lineage (NCBI taxonomy): Eukaryota > Metazoa > Chordata > Actinopteri > Cyprinodontiformes > Fundulidae > Fundulus > Fundulus heteroclitus. The sequence continues at coordinate 26,202,229 of NC_046373.1, read as the reverse complement.
CACACACACACACACACACACACACACACACACGTATACACACAAAGTTAGAAAAACTACTGACCCACTCTGGAACAACAGATCAGGGGTCAGCTGGCAGAGCTGGACATCTTTGATTTGCACATTATGGTTAGAGGTTATTTACACATGCTGATGTTTTTCAGCTGTATTCCTTAACTGGTTTATCACCCAACATTTTTAGAGTTTTTTTTTTTACGTGGCAATCCACTCATGAGTGGTAAAGGCCTTGGCAGAAATAGACAGGAGTCAATCTGATCTACATTTGGTGAAGCATGTAGAAAAAACAATGGGGAAGTCAAAATAACAGCTACTCAGGATAAGTACAAAGTAAGAATTTTGCATATGAAGCCTTATCCATGTTGCCACCTGTGATTGTGTCCGAGAAACAGGGCCCTTCAAGTGTTCGTACCTCTTGGAGGTTTTTAATATTTCATTCCTTTTTGGGGGGAATGAAGAAAGCCATTGTTGAAAAAAGTTGTATGTGCAATTCGCTACAAGCCTGCAGAATATTATTTGGTGTATGATTTTAATATCTAAATGTCGTACCGCGCACGTGACGTCACCATCTCATGAGCAACGCCCCTTCCCACTAAGGAAGGGCAAACAGTGTCAGAGCGCACGTAGCAACCAGCCATTACACGTGCAACAGATACAACGATAGGACCGACTTTTCAGCTGTTAAACTTTCACAAGAGGATGTCCAGGCGCCCATTTTACTGGTAGAACTATGGAACAACATAACAACGTTCAGCTCAAACGATGGATTGAGTGTCGAGGTCTCAGAAAGACTGGAATACGGGCCGAGTTGATAGAAAGGTAAGTCGATGTTTTTCTCCTGCTCGGCGTTCATGGTGTCATCAGCCGTTTTTTTTCTGTTTGTAGTCACCGTCCAGGAATCGGTATAAATTTTCCGGCCCGCCGAACAATTTAGTCCGGTCCGGTGACCAAATGCATTATCATTATCCAACGGCTGTATCTCCTCGCTGCAACGACCGATCTGCACCAGATCTGTTGTGAGTCATGGGGGAAAGCTGCCGAACGCGTTTGTGGGAATCGCCCGGTGGACGGGCGGAGAAAATGCGTGACAGCATCTGCGGTGCGTGAACCCCGCCCGCCGGCCAGAGCCGCGGCGGTGGCCAATAGGCCGGAGTGTGCTTGGCTGCGAGGGCCGATCGACGCCGCTTGCGGCTTTAACATCCTTCATATGCGGCCTGTCAGCGTACCTCGAGTCGCTGTTGCACGTTCCATAACAACAATGTTTAAAAACCATGGTTAGGAGACGTCTTAGACTTGGAAAAAGCAGTAGTTTTACCGAGTAAAACCAGGGGTAACTACAGCGAAAGAGTTATTAGTGCAATGGAATGTTACTGCTTCATGTCATACATCACATGTCACGGCATGTTCCTACAACGAACTTGGATCAATAGTGACTCGACTCGGACTTGACTCGGATGAGTAGTGGACTCGACTCGGACTCGACTCGGATTTTTTTTTAATGACTTGGACTTGACTCGGACTTGAACACTGGTGACTCGAACCTGGACTCGGACTCGAGGCATAGTGACTTGACTACAACACTGCAAGCCATGCAGACACAGAAAACAGGTAGAAACAGGTCTCTGGTCAGATTAAGTGAAAACAGACCTTTTAAGTCTACATGTGTGGCATAAAACACCAACAGCGCACGCCACCCTGAATGCATCATCCACACAACTAAGCATAGTGGTGGCACCATGATGCTGTGGTGATATTTGATCAGAGATCATTGGAAGATGGATAGGCAAGGCAAGTTTATTTGTATCGCACATCTCAGTCACAAGACAACGTAAAGTGCTGGACGTGAGCAAAACATAAAAAGGAAAGCACACTGCAGCGGAAAAGTAGCAGCAGGTCAAGATCTAAAACAAAATTCAACATTAACGGTGTAGTGGGCCAGGGTAACCACCACCGTATCATGAGCTCTGCTAGTTTTCTCTTGCTGCACATGCAAGGCAAGGCAAGTTTATTTATGTAGCACTTTTCAGTGCTACATAAGAGAAGATTCAAAGTGCTGACTTGAACACTTCTGGTGTTTATGTATCCAGTGAGCTTCGGTTTCAGCCATTTATTGTAGCTCCACTGTTCTCACCGTATACCTTGAAAATGTATAAGGCAAACTGTCTTATAAGTTTATGAGAAGAAAAGGAAGGCCTCAGAAGAACAAAATAAGAGAAGATCCCCCTGAGAGCAGAAGAGTAGAAAAGATGGCTTTGTGTATGCACAACTATTCATAAAGGAACTTGGGCCTTTCTTACCTACATTTCCAGAAAAATCATCTAACTTTCAAACGCAACTCTAAACAATAGATATTTAACCTTGATTTAAAGCAACTCAGGGTTTCAGCATTTTTACAGTCTTCAGGAAGTTTGTTCCAGATAAGTGGAGCATAAAAACTAAATGCTGCTTCTCCATGTCTGGTTCTGGTTCTGCAGAATAGACTTAACACAGAAGACCTGAGTGGTCTGGAGGGTTGATACACTGATAATAAGTCTGTGATGTATTTAGGTGCTAAGCTATTGAGCGATTTATAGACTAACAGAAGTATTTTAAAGTCACTTAGATACAGGGAGCCATGTAAGGACTTTAGAACTGTGTGTGCTCTAATCTGACCGAGCATCCACATGATGTGCCAAGAACAAGCTCAATCCACACAGACTCCACCCTGCAAACCTCAAGACCAAAGGATCTGATCCCAAAGTGCCAGACACCACAAAGAGTACGCCTAGAAGTCCCCCTTCCATTCAACAAAGGGTCAGAGCTGGCTTTGAAGACATGAAGACAGCTCAGTTTAACACTATGCAAGTGCTTACATGTTTCTGCTAATGATTACCTAACCAAAACATAATCACGCACTCTTCCTGACCTCAAGCTATGTTTAGCAAGAAGGATCCTAACACTGATGAAAGAAAAACATGTACGGTCGATTAATATAGCACAAAATTTGCCAAACAGACTAGCCGGTTAGCTGATTTCTGATATGATTCACTTCAATAACCAGTTTCAAAATAGATTTATTTTTATACACTCAACTGTTTCACAAATCAATAAGTGGTGTTGCACCATCTACATCCGTCATGTATTAAAGTCTGTGATAAGTCGTTGGGTAAAGGTTGTGACACCTACATTATGATCAAAACAAGAACATGATAGGAGAAATGGGCAGGTTTAGGCAGCCAGCTCTTTCTGTGTATCCATCTAAGAACAGGAAGATTAACACACACCTACCTTATTTGGATGGCATTACGGCTGCACAATAAATCACAGGAGTATTTTCATTGCAATCTCAGCATGCTCAATATTTAACACTGTAGGGGATGGTTTGGTATGCAATTTCAAACAGTTTAAGGCTAATATACCAAAAGTTTTTATGAATGCACATTTTGCATGCCAATAAGATCTTCAGCCTGTCGGATGAAGTCTTACTGCAGTGGATGTCTGCACCTGACAAAGATCACAGTGTCTACGATGCTAAAGGTCACAAAAAGGCGTGGAAGCAAGCATGAGAATGACAGCAGGGAGGAAAATCGCAACCAACAACATAACAAGCTTCAGCTACATTAATTTTGCAAGAGCTGTAAAGGTTACAAATCATTTTATTACCAGTGGTTTTATTAAAAACAATAACTTGTTGTTTCTTCTCCAGGCTAATGTATTCTAAGATTAGACTTTTCTAAATTCTTGATATATATATTTGGGTTCTCGTACACGTTTTCTGCAGGAGTTAACAATAATTATTGGGAACACTGTATGTTTGCTGGTCAGTCATGAATTTTCTTCAGCTCTAGGTGCTAAAACCTTATCTCTCTGTTGCAAACATGCTAAAAGCATCATTTGTGTTCAACTGTTCTACTCTTAGATATGTATTCTAGCTACAATGAAGGCAAGCCACTGTAACAACACCTCTTTCAGAATAAAAATAAAAGGACCATCATCCCATGATACTTCATAATCATTAAAACCTCATGACTGTTTTTTCCTTGAAAATGACACATCCTGAATCCAATCCCAACCAGCTCACATCCTTCCTGAGTTTAGATTTAAAGCCCAGTTTCATTCTGCATCAGACTTTCCCCACTATTTATAAAATTGTCTGGCTTGGGTCACATGCTCATCTGTAATAACCTTCCCTGTGAAAAAAAACTGGAAGGGTACCAGTAGCAAACAAAATAGAGGCTGAGAAAAAGGCAACAGCATCAAATTGGGGAACAAGGTTAAGCTTTGGCTTGACTTCTCTGATAATAAATCAACTATGTGATGACTTGTAATTTCTAAAGCTGTTTATCAAGTCCAAAACAGAGAAGTTCACAAGATAAGGCTTCTATATAGAAAGGTTTGGAGTTCGAGACTTTAAAACACGTGTATTTTATCTTATTTTAAGTTTTCTCTTCTATTTAAAATGTGATTATAGGTCATGTCTTTTACATGAAAAAGAAAAAATACTGTCCATAGAAAAGTAATTTTACATATATTTTTCTTTTTCTCTGTTTATAAGCTCTGGCCTTTGAGTTTGAACTTTTCTTCCTGTCACTGTTTTCCTTTCCCACAGGCTGTGTTCTCACAGCTGCACGGTGGGTAAGACTATCAAATATCCCCATATGGTGGGACCTGTTCTCATCTGGCAACAGAGACAAAGAGACAGAACATGAGAGAACAGTGAAACAGTGAAAGGGAAAAAAGATTGGGCTACTTTAGAAACATTCTGATAAACAGAGATCAGAAAAGCAGAGTAAGAATTAGGCATTAATGTAGGTCAGTGTGCTACACACTGTGGAACTTGAAATGTAGTATTTTTTTATTTAAGTATAAGGAACTATCACATTTTGAGCAGCTACAGAGTTAAAGCAGCTACGCTGTTTCCCCTTGCTGTTGCCCAGACGTTATTGTACACACATAAAGCTAAAATCTTGGAAATAATTATTTTAAAATATGAATATAGACATTTAGTTGCAGGTCCACCAGGTTCTGCAGAAGCTTTTTCCCTGCTGCCATCAGACTGTTGAACTGCTGTTGAACTGCTGTTGAGCGGCCCATAAACTCTGCACAACATTTGGATATTTGCACACTTTGCATCATTGCATCTCCATCTAGCATTATAAATGCTACCGAACTCTTAGTCCTTAAAAGCATCCTTGCACAAATGCCCTTGCACAACCCAATTCTGCCCATTCAATAGTTTGTATACTGTGACCTTCTCCTGCATTGTTTACATTTCAATTGTTTTTTATAGTGTATTTTAAATCTATGTTTACTTTTAAATCTCTGCTGCACCTAAAACTGTAATCTAACTTTTACTGCAATTTACAAAGCTGTATGCAACGAAATTTCGTTCTGTACGCACTCTGTGCATACAAAATGACAAATAAAGTTATCCAAGTCTAAGTCTAAGTCTTAGTTTAAGGTAGCCCCATGTATATTTGTTTTACTCTGCACAGAAAAATCGGCCTGTGATCAGAATCAGGGAAACAGAAACTCAAAAAGCAAATTATTTTTTTCAGGTCATTGAATGCACCACAGCTAGAAAAGAGGCCAGGTCACATAACATTATTTAGTGTCTTTAGTATTGAACTAAATATATAAAAAGCACAGTACAGCTGGGTAAAGAACAACACAGCTAAACAAAGACTATTTCTTAAAATTTTAAATAAATAATTTCAATGTTACACATAAATTGTCATCGTGCAATTTTACCAGCTGCTTTTTTTGCCCCTTTGTTGATGTTTCTCAGATACCACATTTAACACTGATTAATGTTGTTCCTCATGTTAACACAAGACAATGACGAACATATCAATTCATGCAGTAAAGTAACAAAAAAAAACCCTTCAAAATGATCTAATCTAATCCTATATAAAACCTATATTTATCCTAAATGAAACTATGGGAATCAATTACAATTAAGTTCTCGAATCAATTTGCAACTCAACTAACCTTAGAAGGCACCCGTGCTGTCAGCAGATAGGCTCGATGTGACGCCAATGCCTGCAGAAGGAAACAGACATGAGACATGTTCAAAGAGGGAAAAATTGTGGTTTACCAAGAAATTAAGTTAAAATAAATATTTGAAAATGTTATCGTTTCATGTTGTCCTTCATATTATTTTTCTCTTGATAATATCATGGCATGATGCACATTCACAACTTTTCTAATATTCTTATACATTACCGGATTACAAAGTGCCTAGGTCAGTGTAAAAGTGTAAAAAGTATTATCTGAAATAAAGAGTAGAAAACAAATCTGCTAAATTTCAGCCCAGAACAAGCCAGGTAATTCCGTCCTCAGGTTACATACCAACACGTTAGCATTTCTCCCCTGCCAGAGAGCTGCAAAGCGTTGTAGCGTGTCAGGAGGGTTTTTTAACGGAGTGTGATAATAATATATATTATCTGAAACTGCGTGTTTAACCACAGAGTGAGTGCACATTGTGGCTACCCACTCAGCAAATGCTAAGGTGTTTCATGCTGACAAAATTAGCAACTTATTTTTACCCAAAGTGTTTGATATATTTGTAGAATTGTTTTTGAATGGCACAAGTTAATAGTCCTTTTAACATTTTCTCTATAATGGTGTTTGTAATGTTGCAATGATGAGGAAAATGAGGGTTGACAGAAGGCTAAGCCAGCTGTGGTCTCTACAGCAAACCATTGTATAGCTGAGTGAGGTTTCTTCAGGTCACATCTGCTAAGACCAGGATAATAAACTCTCCCTCGACTGGAAGAGTTTCAGACAACAGGCTGTGATAGTGGTCTGCCTGAAGGGTGGAACAACATTAACAGACAAGATGGCATTCAGAACAACTGGTTTTGGTTTGCGAAGTCTGGAAATATCTGGGTTCAGGTGTTTTGCAGATGAGAGGAGAGTTGTGTACGGAGCTGGAAGGCCAAGGAATTCACGCTGGCAGATTCACAGCGATCAATGTCTGGAGTCTGTTTCGTTAAAGAAAGAAAGCCTAACATTTAAAACAACTGCCAATGACTGTAAAATTAAAATGGCCAAGTGTCTATAGAACGTGTTTTAAAAACATGTATAAACCTCTTATTTTCTTTATTAAACTAATTTCACTGTTTACCCATCCCTCATTCCATCCACTCGTCTTGCGCTTGTCTGAGATTGGGTCTCAGAGGAAACGGGTTTAGGAGGGAACCCCAGACATCCCTTTCCCCAGCAATATTCTCAAGGCATTCCCAGGTTTGACAGGATATATAGAGCCTACAGCAAGTTATGGGTCTTCCCTGGGGCCTCCTCTCATTGGGATATGAGAGGACGCCCCCAGGGGGCATCAAGACTAGATGTCCAAACCACCTCAACTGACTCGTTTCAATACGAAGGAACAGCAGCTGTAGTTTGAGCTCCACCCTGAATAACAAAGCTTCTCACCCTATTTCTAAAGGCTTCCACATACTTGCTTGTGATTCCTCTAGATGTGTAGAGCACCATTTTCTCTCCAATTTCCTAATGTTGTGCATCAAAGAACGCAGCTCTAAATTAAACCAGGGAGACAGCTTCCTGTGAATAATCACCTTGTTTTTCAAGGGAGCTACGTTGTCTGATGCAAAGTGTAATGAGGAAGTGACACCATCAACAAAAGCGTCAATTTGTGAAGGGGAAGAAACAACACTGTTGCCATCTGCTGGGCATTTCTGTGATACTGAGGAAATTAAAAGGGGGACAGCATTATCTGATAAAGATCTACTATAATGAAAACATTTTTGGGGTGGAGAACTCAGTAAAATTGAAATCAAAGACTATTAAAAAAATTGTCACATAGGACAGGGTTGTGAGGATATACTGTTCATTATTTGCGATCAATGCCATATGCCAGCATAAGGTCCAAAGTATGAAGGCAAGAGTGCATTGGTTTATGCACATTTTGAACAAAACCAATTTAATCTAGAATAGTGCTAAATACTACATTAAGGTTATCACATTCAGTATCAACATAAATGTTAAAATCCCTCACTATAATAACCTTGTCAGTGTCACAAAATCAGATAAGAATTCCAAGAAATTATCTAAAAGCTGAGAGTAAGGGCGTGGTGGATGATTCAAAACAACAAACAGAAGAGCTTTTATTGCTTTGGAGTTTGGATGAGGGAAACTAGGTGAGGGTTGGAACATGGACTGATCTTTGGGCTCAGCTCGGTCTTCACCACAAATGACAGAAGGAGTGCTGTATTACTGCAGACGAAGCCCTGATCTGTGTGTTCATCTCGCTCGATTCTTCCATCACTCGTGAACAAGACACTAATATACTTAAACTCTACTTGAGGCATAGACTGACCCCCAACCCAGCTGGGGCACCCCACCTTGGACTTAAAGATTAAACATTCAAGCTATTCAATCATTCACAATTATAAATAAAACGTCTTGGCAGGCTTAAAATACTTCGTATATACATGCTCAGTCATGGTAGAGCTAATCTAAAAAAATATGCGTCCCTGGGAAATTTATGTGAAGTAAAAAAATAGGACCATAATAAATCGCAAAAAAAATCCACCTTTAACTGAACATTTAACGTGTATAGTGTAACTAAAACATTAAATACATAGAAATGTTAAAATACCCAGGTTGCAAAGCTGTAACCACCTTTAAACTGATATTTTGTGGAGACACCAGTTAACCCAGCTTCAGCATTCACTTTGCTTTTGTAGCTATCTTGCAGAATACTACTAGGGCTCTGCCAAGCCCTGGTTCTCTAAATCCATGAGTGGGTAGGATGTCTCTTGCCCACAGCCCTCAGATTGTCTGTCACATTTTGTTCTGGACTTTGGCTACGTTCCAGCAGACACCTGAAGGTCAAGGGAGTATTTGGAAATGTTCACCATTCCATCCACCTGGACAAATACCCAGTTTCTTCTCAAAGTAACCTCAGAACATTATGCGGGCGCTAAAATGTGTTTGCTGTTGGCATGGTGTCCTATTTGTGATGAGCTGTGCTGTTTTAGTGCCAAACTCTCATTTTGCAATTCCATCCCAAAGTTCAAGTATGGTTTCATCAGACCATAATGCATTCTCCCACAACGTTTTGGGATATTTTAGCCAGGCCTAGATGTTTTTATTTATTTTTAAGAAACAGCCCCTGTCTTACAACTCTTCTCCTTAGTTGGAAGTAGAAAAAAAAACAGTACTTAGCATAAAATTATGCAGTGCCGTCTCTCTCATCAGGTTGTGTTTGATCTATACACCAGTTTTAGAGAAACATTACTATTGGGTTTTATTTTTAAAATGTCAAATGAAATCAGCATATCTATACAGCTTGTTGGCAGAGATATACTTGAAGTACCCTAAAAGTGCCCTGGATAGCTGTTCTGACTTTGGACTTGACAAGGTACAGTGGACCAACACCCACAGATAAAATAGCCAATTCACCACCGAATGTGGAAAACTGACTTCTCCTTTCCACCAGCCTCAAACCTCTAGGACCTTGGTTTTCAAATGGAATGTAAAATTAACTTTTATTTAAAAAAAGAACTTGGACCACTGAGCAATAGTCCATTCCTTTGTCTTTTCAAATTAATTTTACATTCTCTGTGGTTCAGGAGTGACATGACACTAAGAAAATGATACAGTCAAAAGTGTAGCTCATCTCTTGGATACGTCTGTGTGTGGCGGCTCTTGAAGCGTAAACTCTAACTGCAGTCCACGTCATATGCATTTGCTTCACACGCCTCTCAAAGATGCAGTCATTCCTAGTGCTTTTGCACATTTTTACACCATTTTTTCCTTCCACTCAACTTTCCATTAAATTAATTGAATTTTATTACCCAGGTCAGGTGAACAGAATAAAAGTTAAAATACACCTGGTAAATGAACTGAATTTATATAACGCTTTTCTAGTCAGACCGACCACTCAAAGAACTTCATATTATAGCCACATTCACCCAAACACTCTGAAGCTCACACATCAATACACAGATTGTTTGGCAACTTGGGGTTAGGTGCCTTGCACTTCAACATGTACAAGGAGAAGATGGAATTGAACCCACAACCTTCTGACCCACAGTCAATATACTGACATTTTATACATTGCAGGAGGCTTGTATTTGAATGGTGGTAAATCCCTTTTGAGAGGGAGCACATGTTCTGATGCTGCTGAGCCATGTTGCCACGGCGGAGCAAAATGTGATCATGACTGAGCTTGTAGCTGCATTTTTTTCCAAGACCAGCATTTAGGTAGAAAAACTCAGCGGCAGTGGTTTTCATTTCTCTTATTGAAATCTAACACTGCTTTTTTTGTCTTCACCCAGTGATTTGTCTAACACAAATTTGTCGTATAGGAAAAACTCTTCCCTTAAGTTTGATTTATAAAAGTACACATTATAGATTTTGACTTGTAACGTATAATTATGAGTGATTTGCTTCATCTGAATGCATTACTACATTTTTTAATACTAGGAGCTACAGCTGTGGAATGTAGCATGAGTGTGTGTCCCAACACCCCGAGGCTTTGAGTGGGCTGCTCTAGTCAAGTCCTGACAGGAGCGGTAAAGCTTTGGTATGTGGACTCAATGACAAAAGTGTTAAAGCTATGAAATTTAGCTGAACTTAAATTGTGCATTTAACATATGTTTTCCTTTTGAAGTTTTCTGAAATATATGTTTAAAGAAATTAACTAATATGCCTGCAGTTACATGAAACCAGACACCCTGCCAAAGTCGTACCCACACTCCTCCGCCGTGTGACTCTGCCCTGCTCGCCGTGCTTTAACAGTTCCTAGAATCTGCAACTATCCAACCTTGTGAAGTCAGATAAGTGTTGTGCTTGAACACTCGCATCACTGCACGTGCTGTTCTGCACAAAACATGGATCTAATATCTACATTAGGAGTTCGGAAGATTTCCACAGTAACTGCAGAAATGTCTGTGGGCAAACTGTTGTGTGTGTATGATCTGAAGCTGGCACAGAGATTCTGGACACTGCTCCTTTAAGCAAAGCAAAGGAAGTCTTAATCAGAGAGACGGCCTCTTTTTATGTTTCAGTAAGACTGCTATGACTTTTAAACATAAACAAATGGAACCCTCTTTAGCATGAACAATTACCAGCCTCCTGCATCCTGTTTCTTTTTGACAAACTCTGATGAGCAAGGCGAGTCTGTGGCCCAAGTGCGCAACAATGCAGCTGGTAAGCTCCGGTGGTTTGCCCACTGATAAGGTGCTGATTTGTCTCTGCTTGCTCTCTGTGAAAAAAAATCTGAGTCATACCTTCAGCAGCTTAGCAAGCCAAGCTTTTTTGTGCAGATTCAAAAGCGGACAGCTAGGGATTAAACCTGTGAACCAAGACTGACACATCATGGAGTCTCGGACCACAACAATCGCCTTAAACAGCTGAGAGGTATGCTTCAACTAAGGCGACTAAGCACTTTTAAGTCCAAGTAAATTTCAAAGCATGATACATCCCTCTAAGATTTGAGCAATAGTGGAAAACAGGAAGTGCGAGCGGCTGCGTAGAACTTGGAAGTGTAGTGTGCCGTCGCAGGTAGAAGGCCCTCCTCACAGAAATGACAGAAGATCCTTTGTTCGGTATATAAATGTCTAGTTCAGGTTTCACCATTCCAAGCATTTTATATTTTAAAAAGTGATGATCAAATGCTTCGAATATTGTTTAAGAAACTGTGAAATAGTTTAGTACTACGTAGGGATCTAAAATCATATCCAAACACCAGAATCATTAACCAGTCAGAGTCTGAGCTATTGTCTTTGTTCTTCTATGCATCAAACACTGTCACTACAAAGTCATGGTGGCATCGGGTTTTCACCCGCTGTCAATGTGATTTCAGCTTTCAAATAAAAAGTCAATACAATATGCCTTAACCGGCACAGATTTGTTATCCTGAAATCGAAATTCAATAGGTAATGAAAAAATACATAAATACAACAATTGTGTAATAAAAAAAACAACTGTCGACTAAGTAAGAAGCAGAATGCCCTACAGAACGTCCAAAGTTTTGTAACCAAAAAAACAAATTCTTAAAGCTTGTTTAGTTCCTGTCTTGTAAAGTCTTGACAACTATGTGATCCTCCCTGATAACCTGTACTGTTTTTTATTTAACCTTTTTTTACTGTCCTTCTCTATGTTAATTCAAACATCTGGCCAAACACCAGAAAAACCCGCTCCTGCTTTCCATTAACTTTACAGAACTCGCCAGTGCTGTTTTTGAATACACATCCAGTCGCCTTTTGTAGTTTCAGAATCAGATATACCTTAAAGCACAGTTTGAAAACAGCAGAGTAACTGAAATGTGCAGTGTATCCTTTTTTAGCATTTCCCTACACTGATCTGTGCCAATTCTTTCGAATATAAAACATGTTTAATTAAATCATGGAGGAGATAGTATCCAGTTATCTTTACCTAGAAATCCAAACTGTTTGTTATCTGCTCTTTAAACAGACATCCAGCCTGAGCTTTTATTTTTTTTTAATTAACTGCACCTGGTCATGCAGCAACATGCTCTAACAAGCAAAAATGGATCAGCTCCTTTTGGTTAACAGAAACCACATCTTCCCAGTCAGAACATTTCACAAGCCTTTAAGATAACGCCTTGACAGGCTGAACATGTGACGCTCCAACGTGGTGTGCATTCACATCAATCACACGACGCTTCTAATAGAAACCCGAGCAGCTCTCACTTACCAGCACTCTGTTCTCCACCTTGTCACCTTTAACCTCCAGCTGGATTTTGCGCCTCAGGGTCAGCTTCACCCTGCGGCCCACCGCCTCCCGCACGCTCTCTACGGCACATGGGCAGAGACAGGGAGAGGAAAGCATAATTAACACAATGACAGCCGGAGGAGGGTCGCATTACAGCTAATTACACAGTGGGTGCTGGTGGTGGGGTTTAGGTGTCACAGCCTGAAGCTCTGGCTGTTGGCTAAGGTGTACCCAACATGGCTGAGCCTAAATAGCTCGTTTTAGGCTAATGGTGATATTTAAAGTGGAACTGGTTTAATTTTTTAAAATTACTTTATGGTCACATTTATTATGACCAGCAGCTTAAGTTTGAATTAACATGTACATGCCGCATATTTTTGGATGGATCTTTTCAGAACATTTTTGGATAAAACGTAGCTCTCAGCTGCAGTGCGACGAATCTGCATGTGGGTGAAGGTTTGTGAGTCTGTTCCTCACAGAATAGTTTTAAAGGCAGGGCGTGCGTCTGTCAGCTTTTAAAATGGTACGGCAACTAAGTCAGGATTTTACGAGCCAATTGCTGGGGTGTTTGTTTCCTCAACTTTCCAGCTCCGTTCTCAGAGAGGGAACTTTTTCTGATCTCATTCGTTAATCAGTTTTACATCTGCTGCCTGCTTTAGTCCTCAAATGATTGTCTAGATACCGTCTATTTTTTTAAAACAATAAGTAATATTAAAGGTTTCTTTTGGACATATCAGGTGGTGTGCTGAGACACAAAGCAGGTCCAGAGGCAAGAGGTTGCCATAGTGGGGAAACGGAACAGAAAGAGAGCAACAAAAGTGCACCATACTTGACTGAAATCATATAAATACAGATAATAACCTTTCTTTCACAAGAGAGCATTCCGGTGATGTTTGACGACAATATACTTAACACATTTGAGGAATAAGAGCCCGATCGCTTAATGCTTAACATCAAGCACAGTAGTGACAGCTTTAAAGCTTGGGCGTGTCTTGTACCCACAGGCTGCTTTTTTTAAGCATCACAACGCAACTGAAGTAATAAACTTTTCCATGTATGATTTCGAAAATTTTGTAATAAAATTATCGAACAAGAAACCTCACAAGTGAGTGTTTATGTCTTAATAGACATTCGCGATCAGGCTTTTCGTGACCGATACCAATTCCGGGTGTTCTTTGAGGTTTGAACTGTAAATTTCAACTTTGAGCAATAAATTTTTTTTTTGCTAGGGAATATAATAAATCAGTATTTTTATCCTTGTTTAATTGTATTTTTGTTGTTCTTTTACTCAATTTTTTGTTTGTTTTTTGATAAATTATGAAGCACTGTGGTCAATTGGTGTTTATATATAGATTAATTTGACTATGTTATTGATGTTAGCAGGATTCCATAAAGGATATCTACCTTATAGAAGCTTAACATCAAACTGAAGATTTTCTTAACCTCTGCACCAAATTCAATGTCATTTAACTTTATCTGAGCTTTAATAAACTTAAAACAAAGCCCAAGAGAGGATACACTTTCTGATGATGTGTTTACACTCTAGAGAGAGAGTTTTCTGATCCTGATGTATTCAATGAACAGGGGAGAGAACTCAGATCAGAGATTATCAAGGCCAAAACTGATCGCTGGCTAACTGATTAGCCCATTGCTAGCACATTTGCACATTAAAGGTGCATAGCCCAAGTTCTAGGGCGTTTGCAGAAGTTTGCCCCCTCTGGCAACAAGTTGAAGTGACACCAGTGTTGATACATGGTAGAAGGAGAAAAGCATCTGCCGCAGCGACTGCACAGGTTTGTTGTTTAGAGACGTAATGTTTCCTGAGGTATGAAAGTTATAAACATTGAAGTTAGCCGTGTTCTCTCGCTAATGCGCCAATGGCGGCGGATATTCAACGAAGTAGCCAGGTGAACAAGAGCGAGCAACGCGTCACACCCACGCCCAGAAATCACGACCTGCATCCCTCTCTCCTGAACAGAGTAATGGAGCCTATGGAGACAACAGCGGTGGTAAATAGCGGAAAACTAGACAGTGGGCAATTATAAGGGCATGCATGGGAAAGATAAATAAATATTTCAACTTTAAACTTGCACAGTGCTCCTTTACATAAACCCACTGGGTATGATAAGCTTTAACATAACGATGGAACTAGTTGTGGTTCCAGTTGTTTACTGTGTGTACCCATCTAAATGCGGAATTAAGAGCAGAAATACAGTCTATTGTGTTGCTTTTATTCCAAAGACCCAAGGAAATTGGTCCCTAGAAAACATTTAATTCCAGATGAGTTGAAGTGAGTGGGGTGCGGAAAATGTTGTTTCTTGCCAAATAAAACAAGATCCAGGGTCAGACGGAAACCCAGATAGGGGGAGGGGGGGTGTAAAAATTGTAGGAGTCATTAAACAATCACCTACAGAGCAAGAGAAAAAAGTCTGAGAAGGAATCTAGAGGGAAACAAAGAGAATATCAACAGACTGAAGGCTAAAGAGGAGACAAAATGTGGTGAGGTTCCAGTGGAATGTGCGTTGTGAGAATAATGAGGCAGAAGGACTCGGGTCCGCCTTCATGACATCATGCCGAACCCCTCCTCTCTGAAGCCAGACACATGATGAGGTCATGAGGAGGACGAAAACATTACAGCACGAAGGAGCAACCAGGCTGATCAGAAACACATGGGCTTCTCTTTGGAGTCAGCTCGCTAATATCAGAGCTGTGAACGGTTTATGATAACCTGTGAAAATTTAAAAAAAAGTCAAATGCTTGCTTTCACATTCAACAAGCTACTCATGGAGAGGGTCAACTAATCTGAAGCGAGGGTCCTCAGAAATGTTTTAGATGTCTCTGCTCCACCAGACCTGAATCAATTGCCTGCTCGACCTCCTCAGCAGCCACCAAGTGCTGCACAGGCCAGTTAATCTCTCATTTATTCAAACCAGGTGTGTGGAGGACAGTGGGTCCTGAGCACCGGTAAGTAAATACAATTTTATTTCAATTGTAGGGCTGGACAATATAGAAAAAAAGGCATATTGATAAAATAGAAAAAAAAGTATAACATATTTAAGTGCAGCCCTGGTCGTTTTATGATGTTGCTTAATGACCTGTTTTTATATAAAGAACGCACAAACACTGCCATAACAACACAGACTCTCTGTACTCTTTGAAGGGGGCGGAGCTTGGTGACAGCACGTTCCTGGGACTGTAAGGATGTAGTAACTGTGGTATTAACCAACACGATAGGCTAGAATGCAAAAGGAAGGAAAACTGTTCTTCTATTGAAGTTTTTATTGAAATTTTTTTTCTATTGCACCTCATGTCTATCGATTGACATACATTATTATTGGATTTTCATCTGGCCCTATTCTATGGCACCTTTCACAGGCAGTGACATCACAAATGAATGGTCAGTCTAACTGCAGAAGCGCTATATAAGTTCAGTTCACTTACCATTTACAAAGCGCTTAGCATCACTTTGAATCGCCTTAGCATTGAAAAGGGCTCTATAAACAAACTTGTCTTGCCTTCACCGGGGCAAAAACAAATAAAAAACACAAAACATGTTTAAGTAAACACCTGTCTAAATAAAAAAAGTGTCTTTATAAACAGACTGTGGATTCTGTGCATTGTAAAAACAGCGGGAGACCATTCCAAAGTCTCGGAGACCACGACCTGAAAAGTACGATCACCGCGATTTTTCAAAACGGGTCCGACACAAACATTTGCGCCGATGACCTTAAAGTCCTGGGCGGAGAAAGAAGCCTCAACAGAGCCTGCATATATTTAGGAGGCTGACCATGGATCGCTCTGAAAGTTAGAACCTAAGTTATAAAATGTATCCTCACGTGCACAGATACCCAGTGCAGGGAAGGCAGGACAGGAGTAGTATGCCTTGCTGCGGCGTTTAGCCCAGACTGAAGACGGACAAGGTTGAAGAATTTCCTATTTTCTTAGGATGTATTCAGAACCTGGTAGTTGTATAAATCTATGCGTAGAATTGATCTGAATGAGCATCCGTGCCAGGAAGACATAATTTTTCTTAGTCGTTGTGTCCTCGGGCAAGGCACTCCACTCGCCTTTTCCTGCTGGCAGTGGTGCTGGTTGAATGGCAGCCTCTCTTCTGTCAGTCTGCCCCAGGGCAGCTGTGGCCACAGTGTAGCTCACCACCGCCAGTGTGTGAATGTGTGTGTGAACGGCTGAATGACTGTAGTGTAAAGCGCTTTGGGGTCCTCAGGACTTGATACAGGCCATTTACCACTTTTGTGTATCTTTCTATCCAAACAGGTTTCAGTGTGTGTGTGCCCTTTAACAGCCTGTCATTGTTACGGAGTCAGAGAAGTGGAAGCGGTGTTCATGTAAAGATCAACACGCTCGTTCATCCGTTGTCCTGTTTACCCAGCAGCATCTGTCACAGGTGACTGGCTTTGTACGGTGCCTCGCTACGGTATTCCCAATCCACCTTTTCACATTTTGTCACCTCACAACCACAAACATGGATCTGGCTTGCTGGGATTTTTTATTTCAATGACCAATGGAAGCTGGTGCAACAATGCAAGAAAGCACAATCAACGGGTCAAAAGTTTCATTGGCATTCAGAATGTGCTTGCACGGCATTTAACTTAAACCACATCTGACCAAATAGTGTAACCTTTGTGTTTGTGACACTGCAAAAAGTGATCCCACGATGATGGCTTGCGATCTGATAGTGATAGATTGTGCAGCTCTGGTTTAGATCACAGCTAAGTCGTTTGTTAAAATGGCCCAGTCAAAGTCCCATGCAAAGTTGACAGAGCTTGGGCCATTTTGAAGAACAAAATGGGCAAAAAAAGGTTAGATTCAATTCAGTTTATTTATATAACGCCAACACATCATCTCAAGGCCCTTTACAAAGTCAATTCTATAAAACCAGAGATTGCTTAAATGCTTTCTATCTAGGGAAACCAAGCCAATCGCATAAAGTCACTGAGTTGCAGCATTCACTCCTGCAGCATGAGCGTGCAGCGACAGTGGATGGTAGCCTCTAGGTGTGCAAAGTCGGTACAGACACAACAGCAGATGACTTGTAGCTGTGACTGAGGTGAAAATTGGATCTACAATGTACCGCCTCAGGGGGCCGAATACAGGTATTTATAAGGTTTTTTGTACTTAGTTGTACCAAAAAAAAGATCACAGGATAAAAAAACAACAAGTTTTTTTTGCATCACGTGCATGAAATGCAAACGTGTGCCAAGTTACTGAAGTTTTTCCGTCAAATCCCCAGCAGGAAAGGGAAAATCCAAGGGACAGGAAGCATATGGGAAACGTCTGACTTAGATTGATTAGCGCTGCACATCGGGCCTGCTCTCCTCAATCCTCCTTTTATTCAAATGTTTTAAATCAGATCAGCGTCCGAGCTCAAAGGCCGTGGCTGTGACGGGCTGCTTATTTCAGCTTTTAATTACTGACGATGAGCGGCATCGAGTCATTAGGACCCATTCCTGCCAACAAGAAGCTCCATTCATCGCTCCATCCAGAGAAATACAGCGTGAGACTCGAGCTGCCGACAGCCTAACGGACAGCACGGGGTCATAAGTCAGCTTCACCGTGCAGGGCCAGATTTAGTTTCATAATGACAGCCCTGTGGATGAAACGGAGGCTCATCCGCTGTCCTGTGCGCATCTGGACACAAGGTTCCAGTTTTGTAACTAGAACGACGTGTAAAAAGGGGATATTTTAGAAGCCTTAGACGAAGTGGGCTAAAATAGCAGATCCCGGCAGCTTCAGTCCAACGCTATACGATTCCAAAGGTCAGTGTAAGTCAAACTCAAGCTTAAATACCATCCGGGGAGCACAGTTTGGTCTATTTTTTGCCGCAAAACTGCAGCGATCGGCTGTTCTTTTTGAGACTCAGTCATCCAGGCAGTCTGTGTTGATAGTATCTCACAATCCAAAGGAATTTCACAGGACACGCCCCCCTCTCTCCCTGGCTCCCCTCCTTCAGATAAGGAAGTCGCAGAGGAGAAACTTTCAGGTTGTCGGCCAAAACCCCCTGAGGGCACGAAAAGAACTTTCCACTGAAAGGCAGGAAAAGTTGAAAAAAAAAAAAATGCTAAACGAAGAACATTTTCCTACACGATCGCCACTATATTCCCATTAAAAACAGTGTTTTGATCGGCGCCTTTTGATGTGTGTGACTTTAAACGCCCACGCGTGCATATTCTTAAGATAAACTTTAGTTGCTCATTAATGCGTTTTTGGAAACTTCTTTAAACTTTAAAGCATCCGGTCCTTGTAAAAATCTAATATTTTGGACGCAATGAATCGACGCGAGTGTAAATATTCAACATAAGACTAAGTTACACTTTTTCTATTTGCCTTAAAAAGTGTCAAACTCTTCATATTTTGAGCTACAGGGAAAAAACATAAATAATAATCTAGCGACAATCCTTTCTCCAATTACCTGACGTTTGGGTTTGGCTCACGGGGTTCCACTTACCGAACAGCTCGTTGGATGCGTTTGCTTTCTCCTCCGTCATGATTTCTTCTGCCGAGGTAAACACCAAACTCCAGGCCGGCGGTGAGGGCAACGGAAGCAAGCAAGGGGGGAGAAACCAGAAGAAAAGCGGCCGTAGACGCACCTTCAGCCGAAGGCAGCTGGAAAGCGAACGGCGTGAGAGAGTCCCGTTTTCTCTGGTTACCTGTCGCCACCCCTGTTTACCTAATAGCCGCTCCTGTCCGCTACCATCCCTGCACGGCTGCTACTCGCACGGCGCCACTTAGGTTTGCGTCGCAGCAGCGGCGTGAGGAGAAGTTTAAAAGGGGGAGTGAAGACGTTCATGAAAGATGGTTTTTCGTGTAAGACTTGCGTCAAAAAGTGTGGAGACGAAAACAAATCACGCAGACGCACTTCTTCACTCAGGCGAACTCCAGGGAGCCCTCCCCTCCGTTTTTTCTCCGTCCGCCGGCTTTTTTCGGGGGCTGATGAGAATGGAAGAACCACGACATCTGGCGGTCGTTTCTGTGAACTACAAGAAGGGGGCACGCTTTGTGCCACGAGGGGTAAAGCCGTCAAGTTCAAAATACTCGCGGGACAAAAAAAACAAACAAACAAACAAAACAAAAAAACACGACTTTATTTAAAAATAAATAAAATAGAAATAAATAAAATAAATAAATAAACTTAATCCACTGTATATTTGAATGAGACACAAGGTAGTGTGATTTCTGCAAACAGGGATATGTGAATCCTTACAGCCCAACCATAACATGAATCTGGCATGTTTTTTCCTGTTTTAAAAATCACAAAAAAATATACAGGATTCAATATGCATCTATTTTAAAATGAAAATTTTACTCAATATGTTTTTTTAAAACTGTATCTGCATCATTCACCTGGGCCAATAAAACAAATGTGTGCTCCACAAAAATATTCCAGCCCAGCTGGCATTTTGACATTGAATCACTGTTGAATCAATCTGCGTTGGGTAATAGTTGTATTTTGTTTTGATTTTGTAACTCTAATCAACATTGACATAGCAATGTCCTTTCTACATAAAATTGTTGATTAGACGTCCAACTCATAAATGATTGATTTCAATGCTGATGCATGGTGAGTTAACAACACAATTTGAGCTGTTTGGTGATCAAACTGTTGAAATGGTGTTAACTCACCATTTGACGTTGAAGGTTTTTTTTTTTTTTTCTGAAACTGACATTATTTTAACAACATTTAAATGTTTAAGATCAGTCAAATGTTAGCTGACAGTCACACTTTGGACTCCCTCTCAGCTTGAAATGTTATTTACAATATATTTATTTATTGAACAGGCATGCAAGTAAAAGTGAAACACACAAAGAAAAAAATGTCTTTGCTCACTCAAGGGAGCCGGTAGAAGCGTAAACTAATATTGAATATTAACCCTATATTTTGCAAATATAAAGCGTTTGCCACTTCCCAATTTCTTAACAAAAAAAAAAAAATAGTAAAAGAGAACTCAAACACAATATGCTGTTTTTTTTAAAATGAAGTTATATGGCCCAGTGTGAAAAAGTGATTGCCCCCTGAACCTAACAACTGGTTGGGCCACCCTTAACAACATTGACCGCAATCAAGCGTTTGTAGTAACTTGCTATGAGTCTCTAACGCTGTGGAGGAATTTTGACACACACATCTTTGAAGAATTGTTGTAATTCAGACATATTGAAGGGTTTCTCAAGCATAGATGGCCTTAATAAGGTCATCCCACAGCATCTCAATATGATTCAGGTCTGGACATTAACCAGGTCACTCCAAAGTAATCATTTTGTTTTTCCAAATCCATTTTAACACACAACTAAAAAGACAAGTGCATATGTTTTGTTTTCCAAACTCAACCCAACAGCCGTTGTGGCTCATCCAGATGATGAGCCACAACATGATGTTACAATATAAACATATAAGTATCGCTGTGTCGGACTTATTTAATCACTAGATGGCGACAAAGTGTTGAAAATGTATTCATTCATCAACAGAGCAAAATCCAGCTGCAGGTTCATCGGCGCAGATTAACTCCTCTTTACAGTCATTAAGAGCAGAGAAGCAGTTTGGAACACAAAATGTTTTCTTAGTGGTTCCAGGCTTACAAATCTGAATCTTTAATAATCTGCTTTAATAAAGTCCAGAACCATCAGAGCATGCTTTGTTTGTGGGGTAGATCTACAGTCTTGGCTCTTATTGAAGAGCATTTCAAGAGTGTTTGCTACAAATCCTTAAAAAAAAAAACACCCATATCCACAGTGTGTGCTTTGCGAGCATTTTTGTAGTTTTATTTGTAGTTTTTCCAAATAATGTCACCTGGATGTTTGTGAGTTAATGCAAGCTTCCCGCTGAGGTCTTTGGCAGCACCAACCGTGCTGCATCACTGGGAAACACCAAAACTGATAGGAACCCATTCAAATAACTGATTGTTAGAAGGTATATCAGCTCTTCTGGGTCTTGCGTCTCCTACATCATAATTATGGTTCGTGGAATGATAGCAAATACGATTTTCAAGAGTAAAAAGGAACACACTTAGGCCGGTTGCTTTGGCATTTTTTAATGGTTCCATACAGCCTCTGGAAGGCATTCCGTACAAATATGTATAATTTACAATGTACTTGAAAACATTCAACTTTATAAATACATGAATTCATATGCACAAAATTGACAAGTCTAAAGACACGTGTATGGTTTCAACATTCATATAAACAGGAGGAGTCAGTAAGCTGGGCTGTGAGGAAGTTGAAAGTTCAAGGGTGCGGAGTGCACGGCCATATATGAAAGCAAGTTGAAGATAAAGGAAATAGTTATTTCTCATTTCCTGACTTAATCAAACTGCACGGAAGTAAAGCTTTTGGTGCAAAATGAGCTGTCATGACTCAGACATATTTGAAAATACACTGAAACTGTGATAGTCAGCTCCCGTCTCTACAGCCTGTAGTGTATGACTTGCACATCTATGTAATAGATGTGCAAGTCATACAATTGAGATAAGTTTACATATCCTGACAGAATTTCTGAGCTTTTGGAAACTTTATTTTATTAATTATTATTATAACCAAACAATTTGGTTTAGTATTTTTTAAAATCATAACGACACCAGAAACTACATAAACCACCATGATGGAAAGTTTACATTAACTAGTTCTAAATACTGTGTTTTGCTTCCATTAACATCATTGATGGTTTGAAGTAATGGCCTAATTTATGGTTGTTATGAGTAACGTCCTTTATTTTACCAGATGGTAAAGCTGCCCACTGTTTTTTGGCCTCAAGTTCCAGTAAACTATTGGGCTCTCATGCATAAACTGCACTTTGAATTGTGTTGTTAGTGAAAAGTGCTATACAAATAAGCTTGCCTCGCCTATTGCGCTCTCCCAAAAGTGACACTATGATACTGAAGGCAGGAGACTAACATGACTACTGCGGAGAAGTCTGTCAGAAGCTAACAAACTCACTGGCTAGCAGATCGGTGGCAAGGATGGTAGCTTTTCAGAGCCATTTAAACCCATATGTATCTGCTTTTAAGTATGCTTTAATGCTGGTGTAGGTACCTTATATATATATATATATTTTTACATATCTGTTAAGACTGCCAGGCTTAGCCTTAGAGATAGGGTGAGGAGCCTTGTTATCCGGGTGAAGCTTGAAGTAGAGCCGCTCCTGGCTCCTTTTGATGTGGAGAATCAAAAGGAGCCAGTTGAGGTGGTTTGGGCATCTGATCAGGATGCCCGCTTGGTGCCTCTTTGTGGAGGCCCCAGGAAAGACCCAGAACTCGCTGGAGGGACTATACATCCTGTCTGGCCTGGGAATGCCTTGGGGTCCCCCAGAATGAGCTGGGGGATGTCGCTGGAGAGAGGGATGTCTGGGTTTCTCTCCTGAACCCGTTGTCCCTGCAACCCAAACTGGAAGTATGTGTTTTTGATAATAAATGACTTCACCCAACCACTTTTTCTTAGGAGAGCTTTTGTATTGTCGTTTTTATTGTTTGAAAATGGTGCTGCCTAAGTATGCAAAAATAACGTGAACCACGTTGTAAGAAAGATTCAGTTTCGTGGCTCACTAAAGGGAAGTTCCATGGTTTACTGAGGGTTTATTATGCGTGATTGTGAAAAAAAAAATACTTTTAATGTGTGGAATTGAAGAAGAAGTAGGGAAAGTCATTTTCTGACCACTGCATGTATTTTTCATTTGATTTTCATTTTCACAAGTGACTAATTTCATAATTTTGATGTAAAACGGTTCATTCTATTACTAATTGGATTTCTACCAATTGCCCAAAAGTCAGTTGGGTTTTGTTCTTCACAAATGAGTCACCGCCATCACGAATCGTGCATTCTTGACTTGCTCTCATGGTACTGACAACTTGGACCTTATAAGCTAAAAAACGTGTTTTAACGCAACGTAGTTAAGTGATAGGGATCACTTTTGAAGGAACTAGAAACCCAGCTAGCAAATTCCCCATCTCCTGCAAGATATTTACATTAAAATAAATGGTTCAGTGTGCGTCTGTGCCAAGTGAACAATCAAACTTTGTGTCTCACTCAAAACAGCTTTGATGCAGTGATCCTTGCGGCACCCCCAGACTATTTTCTTTGCTGGAAAGCTGTGGACAGTTTTCCCGCCTCATCTCTACTTCCTCTAAAAAGTACACACATTCAAATAGGCAGATTTGGATGAAGAGGTACAAGATAACAAAACTGATAATCTATTGCCTTGCAAGAGTGTTCCTACCGCTCAAACCTTTTCATATTTTGTGTAAAGGACATAGTTCCTGTTTGAAAAATAAATAACTTGATTACAAAAAAGTTACAAAATCATGTTACAACCTCTTTTTATGGGGATTTCATGGGTTAGATCAACGCAAAATAGCACATAATTATAAAGTAGAAAAAAAATTATACGTTTTCATAAGTTCTTTAAAGGTTTTGTTTATTGTCGCTTACAGGTAGTAAATGTGTACAGAAATCTGACAGAGGTGTTCCACAGGGATGGAAATTAGAGAGTCATTTTGTTGAGTAAGATCCGAATGCAGACAGACAGAGTTAAGAAATCTGGCACAAAATACAAAAACACAACAACAAAAAACAAACTGAAATCATAGATATCATGACACCTGTAGACTTTTTTAAAGAACAAAAATGGCAATGTTAGAATATACTCAAATCATGTTACAACCTCTTTTATTGGGAATTTGATGAGTTAGACTAAAGTAAAATACCACATAACTATAAAGTGAAAAACAATTACACATATTCATAAATTCTTTGAAACTAAAAATCATAGATATGACACCTATAACCTTTAAAAAAAATTAAATGGCAATGTTAGAACATATTGCAGGAAAAAAAAGATAAAGTTGTTTTTTTTAACCATATTTTCTTTCTGAAACATTATATTGTATGAGTGTGCAAATATGCGTCAAGATGAATAAGTCCATAGTCATCGTTCTCATTGTGGTGCAAAAATCGTCTGACGTCAAAGAAAACACTGGATACCACAAGTGATGCGTCAGCAGAGAAAGTCACTTGTAATCGTTTGGTAACTAAAAGATTTTAATCTGAGGTCACTGCTTCCTGGGACTGCTCACTCATGTCGATAAAAAAAATGTATTAGAAGAAATTGACTTTGACTTTAATTTTATGTCATAGTGAGTCAGGACATTTGTGTTGATTTTGGATGTGGTCATTTAGCTGATCATTGTGTCAGTAGACATTACTCATCTGTGAAACAATAAACTAAATGCCAAAACACCCTTCTTTTCATTACACCCTTTGAGCATGCTGGGTCCCCTTGTGACCAGAATGAGAACACTGGAAGTTTTATTTTGTGCCTCAGCATGAAATGATTCAGGATTGGCCTGGAATTGTCATGTTGTCAAGGGTTGCGTTGCCTTACTCTTTGTATCCTTATTTTTTTATCCAAATTCCCAAACCCAGTCCCACACCAGTGTTGAGCTGGACAAAGACACAAAAGAAATGTTCATGGACAAAATCACTGCTTATTAGCATTCGTTAATTCATATATATCCCAAGAAAACTATATACTGTATTGTTGGGATGTTTATTTTGGGAAGAGCAGCAAAATAATGCATATGTAAGGTTCAGGCTATCACTATCACTATACTGAAGTACTGGAGTCAGTCCTGTATATCACAGCATCCCCTTTTTATTGTTTGGGTTCTAGGATCAGAATCATAGCTTCAGCACTAAAGTCATAATGCAAGACCAATTCAAACAAAACCTTTTCATCTGAGCCTAAGAATAATACATCAGGAGTACTATTTGTGGTGAACCTCAAAGATCAAACCTTGTCCCCCTCTATTTTCAAATGTAATGCATCCCATTGGGTAGCCTGTTTAAAAACATTGTGTGAATAAATTGTTCTCAGATGACAGTGAAAGCTACAGTTTAGTTTCAGCTCAATTCGATGTCAGTTGTGATCAGACGTTAGCTTAAACTCACGATGGGCATAATTATTACCTGTTAACAATTTTATCATAACAATTCTTTTTCTATTGTAGACGGATGACATAATGCACATTTAAAAATTGTGTAAATAAATTATTTATTGTGCATTTGTCAGGGGCAGAATTATACATACCTTCTTGTATACACTCACTGGATACTTTATTAGCAACACTTTACTAGTACAGAACCCATTTTTCCTGTAGCAACTGACGCAGTTATTTGTGGCATAGGTACCTTTGGAGTGGCAGACGGGCGTGGTGGTCCCAGTATTTAAGAATCGGGACCAGGAGTTGTGTTACATCCAGTTGTTGAGGGATCACACTTCTTAGCCTCCCTGGGAAAGCGCACTCTGGGGTGTTGGAGAGGAGGCTCTGACTGAATCTCAGATCCAGGAGGAGCATTGTGGCTTTTGACCTGGTCATGGAACAGTTCATCCGAGCCTGCTTACTCCTGTCTGATTCTGTTTGCCCGATCTGACCTCTGCCTGTCCTGACTACCCGCTGGATCTCTGCCCCGTGTACCGAACCTGGAACCGTGACCCGACTCCGTCCTGGATTATCCTTCGGTACCCTCACTGGCTCTCTGATCTCCTGGCTCCGACCTTCGACCACGTCCCCGACTTCGGCTTCGCTCTACGGCTCATCCTGCTGACGTTTGCTCTCACGGTTCTGATCTCCTGCCTGTCCTCCGACCACCGAATCACCCGCTGCTGGGACTTCATGAGCGGCAACCGCCGCAGCGAATTGACGACCCGCCTGCTGGGACCCACTGGGGCTGAACTGAACATTAAGACCAGGTTAGTGACCGACACGTTTGTGTGCAAACACCTTCCGATAAGCGTGGTCACTAACCTGCCGTCTCCTTCTGCAGAGGATCCCGCTGTAGACGCTGACGCCTCCCGCTCCACACCTGATCTAAATAAACTGTTAAACTTCAATTCAATTCAATTTTATTTATATAGCGCCAATTCATGAAGCATGTCATCTCAAGGCACTTTACAAAGTCAAGTTCAATCATATTACACAGATTGGTCAAACATTTCC
Organism: Fundulus heteroclitus; assembly: GCF_011125445.2. Lineage (NCBI taxonomy): Eukaryota > Metazoa > Chordata > Actinopteri > Cyprinodontiformes > Fundulidae > Fundulus > Fundulus heteroclitus. The sequence goes on along the minus strand of NC_046373.1, from coordinate 26,175,524 downwards.
GATATAAGGGAACCAGTTGATTGCATCAAAGTCCCGACAAGCAGCATTCAATCCTGAAGAAGCATAGGGCCACAGGGAAAGTCGTCTGCATTGTCCATGGCTTTGCAGCAATCCCTCATTCTGAGCAAGCATTAAGCGACAGTGGAAAGAAAAAACACCCATTAGCGGGAAGGAAAAACCTCCAGCAGAACCGGGCTCAGTATGAACGGTCATCTGCCTCAACCGACTGGGGGTTACAGAAGACAGAGCAGAGACACAAGAGAGACAAACAAGCACAGAAGCACACATTGATCCAGTAATCTGTTCTACATTAGATGGTAAAAGCAGGTTATCCGTCTTCCCTGGATGATGTTACAGCTAACAGAACGTCAGACCAGGTGTACCTACTATGAAGAAAAAAGAGAGAGAACAAAAAGTTAAAAGCTGAAATGACGACAAGCAATGCAAAACTGGAGAACAGTAGAAGTCAGTAGAGTGAGAAAAATAGGCCCTGATGTCCTCCAGTAGTCTAAGCCTATAGCAGCATAACTATAGAGGTAGCTCAGAGTAACATGAGCCACTCTAACTATAAGCTTTGTCCAAAAGGAAAGTTTAGTCTTAAAAGTAGACAGGGTGTCTGCCTCACGGACCAAAACCGGGAGTTGGTTCCACGGGAGAGGAGCCTGATAGCTAAAGGATCTGCCTCCCATTCTACTTTTAGAGAAACAACCAGCAGACCTGCAGTCTGAGAGCGAAGTGCTCTGTTAGGAACATACGGTGTAATCAGAGCTCTGATATATGATGGAGCTTGATTATTAAGGGCTTTATACATTAGAAGAAGAATTTTAAATTTTATTCTTGATTTAACAGGAAGCCAAAGAAGGGTTCATGTCAGTAGACTTCTCCAGTCTACATGTGTTTTATGGATCTGGAGCGAGCTTATGACTGTGTTCCCAGTGCTGCTGGGTTATGGGGTAACTCATCAACTTTTGAGAGCCGCTCAGTCCTGGTATGACCAAAGAAAGAGAACTGGAGCACTGGAGAGATTCCCAACTGAGTGTGAAGCAGCTGGGTAGTATGGAGTCCGTCTGGTGACATGGACAGAGAAAAAGTTTACAAGATGTTAAGTCATGGCCACGCGTTACTAATGCGTGGCAACACGACAGATAAGTTGTGGCTGCCTTCGGTTTAGCCTCCGGGCTTGATGTTTAGCGGACGAGAGTGGATCCAGGGATGTGATGATTAACCGTACATCCTCCTTTTTTGCCCTGATGCCATTCATCTCACATTTTTTGTGCATCCACCTATAACCATGCAGTCTCCCGGGTCCTTCCAGCTCCTTCTGGATGAAGTCAATAACGTGGTCAATGTCCGCATTCTCTTTACGTCCTAATCCTTCAGCACCTGAATTGTCTCTTACTTATTACCACTAGGTGTTTAATTGCAAGAGATCACAGGATGTCATTATAGTTCATTCCAAGTTTGAAATAAAATGAAATCAAGTTTATGTTCTCCATGTTTCTTGAATGTATGCTACACCACCATAAAGGAGCTCCCTCACAAATAACTTGTGGCCACAACTTATCTATCTCGTTCCCACGCATTAGTAACACGTGGCCACGACTCAACATGTTGTAAACATTTTTTCTGTCAATGTCACCAGACGGGCTCCGTAGGGTAGAAAGTCAGCTCCCACAAGTTTTAGGCCATGGTCCTCAACAGAAAAAAGCTGCCTTGCCCCTTCTAGCACTGTGAGAATCATGTTCTTTGATTTCTCCAGTGCCTTCAACACCATCCGTCCGGCTCTACTGGGTGAGAAGATGACGGCGATGCAGGTGGAGGCCCCCATCGTGTCCTGGATTGTTGATTACCTGACGGGCAGACCACAGTATGTACGCCTACAGAACTGTGTGTCTGACAGGGTGGTCAGCAACACTGGAACCCCTCAGGGGACTGTCCTCTCCCCCTTCCTCTTCACCATTTTCACCTCAGACTTCAACTATTGCACTGAGTCCTGCCACCTTCAGAAGTTTTCTGATGACTCAGCAATAGTTGGCTGCATTGAAAAGGGTGATGAGAGTGAATATAGGACAGTGGTGGGCAACTTTGTCACTTGGAGTGAGCTGAACCATCTGCAGCTCAACGTGACAAAGACTAAGGAGCTAATGGTAGATCTGAGGAGGACAAAAACACCTGTGACCCCTGTTTCCATCCAGGGGGTCCCTGTTGACACTGTGGAGGAGTATAAGTACCTGGGAGTGTACTTTAACAATAAGTTGACCTGGAATAGAAACGCCGAGGCGGTCTACAAAAAGGGCCAAAGCCGACTCTTTTTCCTGAGGAGGTTGAGGTGTGGGACGATGATGAGGATGTTTTATGAGTCTGTTGTTGCCAGCACGATCGTCTTTGCTGTCACATGCTGGGGCAGCGGGCTGAAGGTCATGGACAACAAGGGCTGGTGATGTTGTGGAGGAGGAACTGGACACTCTGACGACCGTGGCAGAGAGGAGGATGCTGTCCAGGCTACGTCCGTCTCAACCTTAGAGAAAGGGTGAGGAGCTCTGTTATCTGGGGGAGCTCAAAGTAGAGTCTCCATATTGAAAGGAGTATGTTGAGGTGGTTTGGGTATTTGAACACCTCCCTTTGGGAGGATCCCCAGAGAAGACTGAGCTCACTGTTGTTTAAGACACTAGTTTGAGATGATTTTAGCCTTAAGACCTGATGCAATACAATGCTGGAAATAGACAGAATATGAGTATAAACAATACTTGGATAGGTTTTGACATTTAAATAATCTTTAATTGGTACTAAATGGACCAGAGAGTGCCACGAAACATTGCGCACACTATCAGTGCACCACCAGCAGCATAAACAGCGAATTAAATACAGATAGGAGCCAATATTTCACGTTGTTTACATTAAATCTCAACTCTGCCAATGGAACTCATTAATCCATTATCTATATCCGCA